>NC_056587.1:6358837-6596496 GCF_018340385.1 Cyprinus carpio
GGTTTATGAAACCCGCCCACTGCCAGTTTACCCAATTGTAATTTGGCACCCCGGGTTGCCAGTTGGTGGGAAACACAGCTATTTCATTTCATTCATTGTCAAGTGTGCTCGTTCCTGTTTGTGTCCTCAATCTGGCAACCTGCGTGTGCCAAGTCTGAGGAGGAGGGGCCGGGTGAAAAAAACCCTTTCAAATATTTAGAATTTGGACTGCAATACCTAGTTCCACCACTCAGTGTCAATCCTACATACAGCACCTTTAAAACACTCTTTACTTAATTTGTATCTTTGTCATATTGTTTGTCATTTGTTTATATTTTAATAACAAAAATAAATAACTTGTTTAAGAGTTATAACACTGCTTATAGTGTAGATACACGTATTACATAATCCATCTGTATAGTATGTTCATAGTTCACCCATCTGTATATCATGCTGATAGTATTTAAAAATCTGTAAATTATGTCCATAGTACTGCCTTATCTGTATATTTATTGTACATTTGTAACATATTGTAGACACTGTATATCCTGTACTTACTGCTTATAGCACTTCTGGTTAGATGCTAACTGCATTTCGTTGCCTTGTACCTTACATGTTTCTTTTTTTTTTTTTTTTTTTGGTTTTGTTTTGTTTTTTGACCTGTATGTTATGTGACCATTAACCAATGTCAAATAACCTTGAATCGTATGAATATGTTGTTAAATTATTGAAATATAAACTTAAAATCTCAGGGTGTACTTAAAGCAAATATGATACATCAAAGAGGTTTGGCTGAGAAATAAGCTTGGCAATCTGCCACTAGAAATGACACTTTTTACAACTTTCAAATATTAAACTGTTTATATATTAAATATAATTAGATAGATAGATAGATGTATTATATAAGACATCCTTATCTGCATCAGTGTGTGTGTGTGTGTGTGTGTGTGTGTGTGTGTGTGTGTGTGTGTGTGTGTGTGTGTGTGTGTGTGTGTGTGTGTGTGTGTGTGTGTGTGTGTGTGTGCGGGCGCGTGTGTGTGTATAGTCAAGATTCTGGGTGTTTACCATTTTCTCTGTCCAGCACTGTAGCCCAGTATTGATCTGAAAAGTGAAGCCTTGTGAAATGAAGCCAGTGGTTATCACAAAGACTGGACACACTCTCATCCTGCTGAGATCACCGTGGTAAATGATTCAAAACAAACAAGCAAATACAGCTCAGCACTGTGATAATGCAAATAACACTGTACTGTTATATGTAGTTATATGCAGAAATGTGAGGGTTTATGAGCTGCCTTGAAAAAAAATGCATTGTTGCATCCATTATCACAGTCTCACCACAAAGGTTCAAAAACAACAACCACTATTTTTCATTTTTGAGTCATGTGATCAAAAAAACACTGTCTTATTGATTTCATAATTTAATGGCACAGCAGCATTCAAAACGTAATTAGCCTTAAAACAGAGAGTAATAACTTTTTATTATTTTGAAAGCTTGTTCAGTGGACTTGTTTTTTGTTTTCTTTTTTTTTTATTCATGATTTCTGCATCATCTCTGGCTCTAGTTTATTGCCATGTCTAAAACACTCAAAGGTATGTCTGGTTTGTTCTCCTTTAAAGTGTTTTGGCATTAAATAAATATGCTTGCTTATGCTTTCTCCAAATATCTGCTAAATGCAGATGTGACCCAGATGTCAGACAGTAAGGCTGGGAATCACACTGGAGAGGCACTTTATAAAACAACCAAATCAAGTTGAAAAACACATTCATCCCTCTGTGAAATAACTTGCTCTGATACCCAAAATCTTTTAGTCAAAAGCCATTTAGGTTAGTGCCAAGAAATAAAATCGTATTGCATGCTGCATGTGAATCAAAGACATGGGAATTCTTCTCATTTTTTTTTCCGTCCCAAAAATGAAAATTGTCATCATTTACTGTCCCTCCACTTGTTCCTAACCTGTATGAGTTTCTTTCTTCTGCTGAACACAAATTAAGCTAATTTGTAGAATGTAGAAGTTGATGGTTGCCATTGACTTTCATAGTATTTGGATGTCAAATAATGTTTGGTTAACAACATTCTTCAAAATACCATCTTTTGTCTTCAGCAGAAGAAAGAAATTCTTACTCACTCTCAAGTTGTTCCAAACCTGCATGAATTTCTTAAAGCTATTGTACACAAAAGAATGTATATTTTGAAGAATGGAAAAAAAAAATACTACAGAAGTCAATTTCTACCATCAAAAGTAAATGATGATAGAATTTTTCCATTATATAAGGAAAAAATTTAAGATTTATTTTTTGAGTGGACAGGTCAAATTGTGCAGGAAATTCCATCCTTCCATGTTTTTCATGTCCAAGAATGAAGAAAAAAAGTCTGGATACTTACTTGACAATTTTGGTCTTGTGGGAGTTTCTTCTTACTCTCATAGGGTCCTAGTGTTGCATGACAGATCCATCAACATCAGACGCATCCATGCAAAACAGTGACAACTAAATAAATAAATAAATAAATAAACAAACTCATTAAGTAACTTGCAATTTTATGTTTCAACCAGTGAAACAAGATATTTAGCAATAAGTAATGGGTGAACCTTGGTTTTAATAGTTGAGAATGAATTCAGAATCAATTCTGAGACAGAGTGAGGGTTTGATAAAGCACTTTGGTTGTTGGTTAAAGGGAAAATTCTGTCATAATTACTCACCCAAAATCATAATATATATATCAAATAAAAAATAAAATAATAGCAACAATTTTGGTTTTATGTTGACTTGAATATGTATAAATACTTGTACGTTATACTTTAAAGAAAGCATGGAAACAATTAGCTGCATTAAATCAATGTACCTTTATTTAACAACAGAAACCTGCACAGATCTAATGTGCTTTAACCATATTAGATACCTGAGACTTTAATGTATGGATGAGCAAGGGCTGTTGTGCATCTGGCAGGTACGCTCAGCAGTTTCTGAACTCAGTGCAGCAAGCCATGGGCTTTGGCACGAGTCCGCAGCGAGAGCTTCATAATGATCCCCTATAGCTGCCTTGTCTCCAGCTGCCTGACTCAGCAAATAACGCACGCACACATCCAAAACCCAGATGGAGACTATGTTTTGTATTAAAATGTCCACTAAAAAAGTGAGTGAATAAGTGTGACTCATGCATGGTGCTAAATTACTCATGTAGTATTATGATTGTGATTATTCCCAGGACTAAACTCCCTGCAAGAGTGGCATTTGACTGGGTTTGCATTTAAATGTATACATGTATACAGAGCTGGGTTTTACAGTATATTAACCCTTTAAAGCCTAACATATGAAATAACAGTCAGAAAAATATTTGAATATATAACAATATATAACAAATATTTGAATATATAATAAACGTTGGTGTATTTGTTTTTTGTTGAGTACAATATTTGATACAGCAGGCTATCATGGCTCATATAGTATAATAGAGGAGAATTTGGAGCTCATACACTGAGTAAAAGCACCTCAATTTTATGTAGAGGCCCAAAATGAGCAAAAATATGCAAGTTGGTGCAGTTTGTTGATATTTATATGCCCCAAAAGTAAGATGAAATTCTGAAAGATTGTAATGTAAATCAATGAGATCTTTAAAGGAGACTTATATAAAATGAATATAATTCTCACTCTGTATTTTCCTATGATATTAGTTTAGTTTTGTTAGAAGATATTAATAACCCTGTTGTATCACATTTTAACAATTTAAACATTATAATCGTTTAGATAACGTATGGATAATCAAATAAACAACCAAATTTGCATCAGTCCAGTAAATGTTCATCTTGATATATTAACAATATAATGTTTACTTGATAAAAATCAGTAAAGACACATGAACCACAACCAGAAGGGAAATGTTTTTAGAATTACACTAAAAGGCCTTTGACTTGCTAAAAAAAAAAGTATAACAATCAATCAGACAACCGAAGGCATTTAGTAGATGTTTTTAGCTAATTTTCAACATATTTAGAGGCCTCTGCATATCCAACATGATACAGTAAATTTTAGGATTAAGTTAAGAGAGATATTTTTTTACCTGTTTTTGTGGGTTAATATTGCTGACTTCCTTAATGTATGGTAGCTTTAGAGGTGTTCTAGAGTGCCAGAATTTTTGTCATATCCAAATAAAGCAATAAAAGTCAAGGTTACACTTTATTTTGACAGTCCACTTTAGACATTCTACTAAGTAACTTTGCACCTACAGATCAATTAGGGTTAGTAGAATAAGTTGACGTACTTGCAAATTTACTTATAGTCCGTAGAATGTCTGTTTGGGAAGCATCAAATTAAAGTGTCAGCAGATATTAAGCAGACAGTCTTCATTAGTAGATTAGTCTGTCTAATAACTGCTAGTTGGCTTATAGTTGCAAAGTTACTTAGCCAAATTAACTTTTGGTTATTTCCAACTAGAAAAAAAATGTATTGGGTGGAATCCATTGTTTTTTTTTTTTTTTTTTTTTTTTTTTTTTTTTTTTTTTTTTGCTTGGAATAATACATACTGGTGAATCAATCTGAGCAAGATTAGAAGCACACTTTGAAAAATCAGGGTTCATTTTCAGTAAATGTGTGATATTTTTTCCCAAACCACCCACTTCTAATATTTAGCTAATATTGCGCATGCTGATAAATAGCACTGTTTGTCACACTTCGGATCCATTCGTAATTTATTCCGAACTGAATTTATGAAGCCTGACCTCTTGTGGACATTTTTGTTGACCAATTAAACTAGCTGTGGGGTGGGTTAAGTGCTTAACTGGTTAGGGGGTATCACAGTCAACAGATTCACAGTTGGAAGTGTCTGATAGGTGGTTACTGAAATAAAGTGAGTAGGCTACTATTACACTATTCATATGATCTCAACATGCCCATGAAGAGCAACCAACCGTCCTTATGTAGAATCAAATTGCTTTTTCTAGGCCAGTGATCTCCATGTGATAGCACATAAGTACTATTCATTTTATGTACTATTTGAGTTCTACAAATGCTACCTAACATATCTAAATTTACTTCAGTTCTGTCATCAGTGTAAACCAAACAAGAATTATGGCCGTATGCTGTAATTATGACATACTTATTATAAACATAAACTGGGAAACAACTGGGGAAAATTGTTTTATTTTATGTTTTTTTATTACATACTTTACATATTTTGATAATTAGATTTTTTTATTTTATTTAACAAAGATGCTTTTTTTGTTTTGTTTGTAGGTTTCATCCACCAGTATTTCAGATATAATTGTGACAAAGTATTTATTTATTTTTATTTTTTTTGTAAACAAACTGGCAAACAATCAGAAACAAGAGTTATGCTTTAATAAATAACTTTCTTAGTTATTTTTGAAGACAGACACCTGGCTCACAGCTCACTTTTATCTTTCAGCTTTTTGAACATGACAGCTATAGCTCCAGTGGCCTCGTGGGGTAGCAAAATATCCTCCGGCACTACATCTCAGCAGATGCAGCATGTCAACCAGGTTGTTTGCAAATGTGTATTTGGACATCCTACTCATTTAATGCTCTGGCTTTTGCGTAATATATACTAAAATATGCAAATTTGAAATCAGGGTCTATCTCTGCTTATATCCCTCTGCTGGTTCATTTCATTATTCAACAGTTTTGCATGCTGTTTAGCTAGTATGCTATTGTTTGACACATTCACAGTGACATTCAGAATTCAGATCTAATATTAAGATTACGCCTATTTTTAAAGATTATTTATTATTTAAAATATCTAGCCTACCTAATAATAATTAGGCTACCTAGATAAATATATATAAAAAAATTGATGCTTGTTTGAACTAACTTAAACACCTTTTTGTTTTACATTCAGCACAATAATAGTCCGCAGAGAGCAGCCTTTAACATATTTCGCCGTAAACTGTATGGCATCTCTGTGATATTATGTTACCAGCTTAATGATATGTGATTACTAAGTGCGCGCTCTCTCATAGACGCACAAAACTAGCCCATCTTTTCTATTGTTGCCAGCGTTGAATAACAACGCCCGTGCAAGCGAAGTTTGACTCAAAGCGTGCTCTTCTAGTGATGACTGAGGAGATACAAAGAGTTGCTCACAGACAGAGACTCCACATCATTCAGAGCTGCAGTGCTCTTCTGCAGTGACACATCGCCTGAATGACCGCAATATGTTGTTTATAGAAGTAGATTAATCGTTGGGCTAGTATGCTGCAGAAATACAGCCTGCTGCAGACAGATGGACGGGCATTAATTACACGGGTCACACCCCGCGCGGCGTGGGTCGCGTGAGGGAGCTGATAATCAACACCACCAGCAGCAGCCCTTGCACGAGCACCGCATACAGCTTTCTCTCTAGAACTGTACACACTTAAGTGTTGAAACGAGCTGACAGTCACTGAACCGTCCCGTGTTGAAAGAATTCCTCTCAGTCATCCGTTAACAGATAGAGACGAATAGAGTCTTTCTTAGCGGCGGCTGTCATAATAACTACTGCTGCGGCAGACGCGATGTGGCTGATACGGGTTCTTCGTTCCGCTCGGCCGCGCTTTCTTTCTCTCTCATCCTTCTTTTCCTCTCTCATCCTTCCTCTTTTCTCGTTACTAGCAGAGTTGCACCGTAGCTTGGCCGCAGGGGAGGTATCAGAGAAAAGAGAAGCGCTGGGGAAAACGAGTCGCCTCATCGTTCAGGATCATGCGCTTCTCTGTTATTGCTCCATATGCAGCAGCAGCAACTGCAACAGCTTTACAGGCTACACAATGCACGCCGCTCATTGTCCATGCATTCTGCAGATTTCTTGGACATATTTGATGAATCGATCTGAGGCTAGGATTAAACTGCACCAAAAGCAAAAAGAAAGAAAGAAATGGGGAAAGAATGTGTTTTGGAAGTCAGTTAATGCACGAGTGGGAATTTGTTGCAGCAATGATAGGCTACTTGGGAATGTTTTAGATTGGATATCATTAACAGTGAGTCCTTAAGCAATGCTGTTGTTGATAATACTGGGAATCCCAGTGGAGGTTTGTAAAATGAGAATATAGAAAGCAAGCATATTACCAGTTTAATTGGTCTGGTTAGGTTGAAAGAAAAAGGATTTTGAGATGTAGCCTATCTAAAAATGCAGCCATGTTACACTTCATGCCCCATTCACTTCCAATGCAAGTGCATGTGAACCTTCATCTTTCATTCACTTTAAGCAACAGAGAATGAAAAATACTGCAAGAGGAGTCTTTTACACCGAAAAGTATGTGTCACACCTCTGTTCATCAGTTTGCGCTGGCTACCAATAGCCACTCACATAAAATTCATCATTGATGCCTACAAAACAAACACTGGCTCTGCATCCCTTTACCTAAATTCACTACTTGTGCCTTTCAGAAGCTTGCATTTTGCAAGTGAATGGCACATTATACTGTCATCCCAAAGAGACTCTTACCTTAACTGTTCTGTCCTGGTTGAATGAACTGCTCATCTCGATCCGAGCAGCTTAGTCCTTTGCCATCTTCAAGAAACAGCTAAAGACACATCTCTTCCATCTACACTTGACCCTCTAACACTAGCACTTTCTATTCTATTTCTATTCTTGTTTTCATTTTATTTATATAAAAAGTGACCCTCTAACACTTGCTCTAAGAACCTATAGCAAAGTTGATGAAATTCTAAAGTTGTTCTGTAATTTATTTATTTTTTTCGTAATTCACACAGAAACAATAATGGTATCATTTTCAAAACTTGTACTTTGAAACCTGTTTTTAAATATTTGTGTTTTCAGGCACCTAAAAAGCTGTTGTCGTGTAAATGAATGTCCAAAAAGTTGAAAATGGTGTAAACACCCCCTAAGTATTTGGAAGTATAACTTATTCGGCACCTAACTTATCCCGTATTGTTTGTGTTAAGTAAATGAATTTGCTTTCCAGTTTTGAGTGAAATATAGCAGAAGGGTGGCTTACCTTTACTTTTATAATCAAGGAAACTTTTCACCTGGTTCATGATAAAAAAGATCCTATATAAGGATTGATCACCTAGGAACCACTCAAAACACCCTAGCAACCATTCAGAATTTCCAAGCAACCACACATTAAATCCCTTCAGAATATCTCAGCAAACACCACTCACATTTTCTTCAGAAAATGGACAATTATTATGACTAGCTGAATAAATAAATGTTTAGTTTTGGAGGGTTCATTTCCATGATTTAATGGAATAAAATGGAATTTTATGGAAGAGATGGAATGATTTCAACTGTTTAAGTTGGCCATGAAAGAGAGTGGAGACATGTTTCACCACAGTACTTGTATGTGATTATTTAATTTGTACCCTTGTTATCCTATTTCAGGATTCTACATCCAGTGCCGACATTCAGTAAAGCAGCTTACTAAAATGCATTTTGTGCCAGGAAAGCTGAAAATTACTCAGCAAGCTAGAACTCTGTTTGGCATGGTAAAAAAAAAATTAACATGGAAGCTTAGACAGATTCACAATACCTCAACCTGAACGCTGTGAAAACAAAAAAGAATGTTCCTTGCAACCCATGAATATGATTGTGGAGGCAAATCCACTACAAATATATGGCATATTTGATACTATTGTGAGCAATTCAAATCCTAGTTTGGAATGCTCACAAATACAAAAGCGGTGAATGCCGAGTGACACTATGAAGTTTACAGTTACTTTTGTTTAGTCTTTATCCAATTGGCTGAGCTGTAAAGCCATTAAACAGATGGTGTGTGAGAGAGAGATGTGTAAAAAAGTGTATAAAGTATTAAATCCTGGCTAAATGAATCCCAAAGGTGTGTTACTATATGTGTACGTATGCTTGCATTGGTATATAGGGCATACTCTGCCTTAGGCACCTTAAGATTTACGTCAGGGAAATATGTTTTTTTCTGGAAGAGGTGATTAATTCTGTGGACAGGTGAAAGGTCAAAAGTCCAAAGTCAAGGAGGAACCAGAAAATAACAGTCACTGTGTAATGAGGAAGATATGAATGGAGATTAAGTGCTAAGAGGAGAAGAAAGACAGCCCAGCAGAGCAAAGAGGCTCATACTGAATATTAATACTTATTTCTCTGGTTTTGGTGAATTATAAACAGTCATCCAGACTGTATGTACCATGGGAGTTTAGTTACTTTTTGTCCTAAATCCAAGTCTCAAAACAATGGAACAATGCTATTCTAGGATGCTGAGTGAATGGAGACCATTCGATTCTGCAGTACCTTATTATCATTTAATGACATTTAATAATAATTGTCAGTCATTATCAAATCAGTTGTATGGACAGCAGGAGCTTTCTTTAGTATGTTTACTTCCAAATAGCATTAGAGTTCAATTAATGGCATATTATCAGGGATTAAATTAGATTCTAAAAAAAAAAAAAATTTCATTGTCAATACATTCAATTTCTCATATGCTACAGTCTTTCTGTTTTATCCAGTACACATATTCCTCCTCCCCTTTCTACCTCAGAGTTTAAAAAAGGTGGCTATATATCTCACAACTGGGACTTTATTTATCGTAGTTGTGACTTCATATCTCTCAGTGTGTTTTTTTGTCTCACAAGGTGGCTGCATTTTTGCAACTTTTTAGGAGTTTTTTAGGAATTGCAGTTTTATCACAACCTGACTTTCTCACAACTGTGAATTTGTTTTTGTAATTGTGATTTCGTATATGCAAATGTGAGTATAATTTGCAATGTCAACTTTGTTTCTAGGAATTGCAAATTTATGTAAAAATTTGTGATTTAATATCTTTCAGTTGTGAATTTGTCGGTCATTATTTTGACTTTTATCTTCCAATGTTACTTTATATCTTACAATTTTAACAGTATTTCTAATTGAGATTTTATTGTTTATAATTGTGACTTCATATCTCCCAGTGTGTGTTCTATCTCACAATGTGAATTTATATTTTACAAATGCAACTTTGTTTCTATGCGACTTTACATTTCAAAGCATGACACCGTGGCGTGATTTTATATCTCGCAATTGTGAATTTGTATTTCATTATTGGAACTTTTGCTCTTGCAGCTATATCTCACAATGTGACTTTATCTCTCACAATTGCGGTTTTAAGATTTTAGAGCCCCCACCTCCAAAATCCCAGTGTAATCTCTGCATATCCACATAGTAAATAAACATAGGGACAGTATATGCTTAATAGCCACAAATTTGCCATTTAAAACATGACTTTGAGTCAGACAGACACAGATATATCTTCAGAATGTCTGGCCCCTGATCTTGACATAGACAGAGAATAATCTCTAAAGGGACAGAATAAAATGCCTGGCATTATTGTATCAGTAGGTCAGTGTGTCACAACTTTAGCCATCACTCCAGAGACCACAGAGCTACTCTGTCATCCAGACAGAGAGATCGGCTACAGTTTCCCTCTCAAATATCTAACTAAACTGCTTTCTATTTATGCATCCTCATTGTATAACACACATATCAGGCATATGTTGTATTATATTAATGAGTCCTTCATACACAAATGAAACCAATCAAACAGTTCGTCCAAAAATTAAGAACTGCTGAAACTGATTTACCCTCAGGCCATCCAAGATGTAGATGAGTTTGTTTCTTCACCTGAACAGATCTGAAAAAATGTAGCATTACATCACTTGCTCATCAATGGATCCTCTGCAGTGAATGGGTGCCGTCAGTATGAGAGTCCAAACAAATGATAAAAACATTAAAATAATCCACAAGTAAATGACACAATTAATCAAGGTCTTGTGAAGTGAAAAGTTGCGTGTTTGTAAGAAACTAATCCATTACTAAGGCATTTTAAATTCAAACCATTTCCTCTGGACTAATTACCAGTCAATCCATAATAAAGCTTCCTCCAGTGAAAATGTTCATCAACTGTTGTCCTGTTACATCTAAATTCATCAACATATTTGTTTTGAACTGTTTTCTTAAATAAATATTACATCAACAGCACATATCTCTCACCCGAAACAAACAACAAGACCACTTAACTTTAAAAAGCAAGCAAATGAATAAAAAACTCATATCGTTTCCGGAAACAATAGTACAAAGTCAAAATTTTCTTATGATGAATTTGCTTCTTACAAACACGCACCTTTTTGCTTTATGAAACATTAATTGATGGACTGGGTTGTGTGGATTACTTGTGATGTTTTTATCAGTTGATTGAACTCTCATTCTGACGGCACCCAAAATGGCTCATCACTTTTTTTTTAAAACAGCCAGTAGTGTTTCTTTTAAGTTACAGCTGTGAACCATGATATTTATTTGCTACCTAGGTTAACTTATAGAAGAATGTTAGATAGGGGTAACAGACAATGATCTCAATTTTCTTATGAGTTTAATTTAATTCAATAGCTCTTATTATCAGTCTCACCTGTTTGTCCACATTATTTGATTAATTAAAACATGTGCAACAAGTGCATCTACAAGCATTATACCATCTCTGAAAAACAAGGGAAGGTCAGCAACACCAAAATCCTTTCTAAATATCCCAACATAATTAGCACAGTGTAAGCTGACACACCCAAGCCCGTGTCATGGCTGATTATGAAAGAATATTACTCAATTAATAATTTGTGAAATCACCCAGAGACCAAAGCTGTGTTCAAGCTTAATTAGCACAGGGCCTTCTGTAATTACATTTTTGTGGAATCAGAATTAGACTGTGTAAGGAAGGCACAAAATAAATAAATAAAAGGAGAGAGAGAGGCCCAAATACAGGTGACCTGTTTTCCACTGTATCTGTTTTGGCCCATCATTTGTTAGGTGATGGACCGCATAATTATTTAATAATGTTACAATGACACTTATGAAGTGGGCCAGTACATGAGAACTAATGAAATCTATAACAATGCTATGCTGCAGTGGTTGAGGGAAAGAAACATTAGTTTCTGACTCTCTTTCTTGTTTACTTGGATTCCTGGTTAACTCTCTGTTGCAACCTCCACATGTACTCTCCATCTCTTGCTTTCTCTATTGTTGTAGTGTTTTATCAGTAGGTCAAGCTGTGATTATAATGAAAAAACAGCATGTACGTAGGCAGGTGAAAGGTGTTGGGATCTGATTCAGTTACACTTTCAATGCACAGTCATTTTCTGTTGTTGACTGCCCTAATCATTTGCTCTCATTGCTAGTGTTTCCTGCCATCCATTCACTTTAAAGTAGTTCTGTAATGTGACTTCACAGTGAACAGTAGCAGGAAATGACTGTGATGGGGAGCATGTCTTATATGTACAGATTAATTGGAATAAGTTGATGTCCAGAGATATATATTTATATATGTATACTGTACATACATACATACATACAGTGTGTAGAATCGCCCCACTTTAAATTAATCGCATTTTGTTGCTTTGCAGCCTGAAATGAAGACCAACTCAGTTTTTGTTTTATCCAGCTGAATTTACTCAGTGCAACTTATAGCATCCAAGTCAAATATATAACACCAATATGTCAAAAAAAACAAAAACAATAACCGAGTTGGAAAAAGGATCGGCCCCTTGTGTCAGTATTTTGTTGAAGCACCTTTTGCTTTCTCTACTAACTATCTCTTGCATATCTAGACTTTGCAATATTTGCCCACTCTCCTTTGCAGAACTGCTCAAGTAGAGTTAAATTTGATGGTGTGGTGGCTTCTGCCGCTGCTACAGTATAAAGAATCATTCTCATAGTCTTATGGATTTGATGCCAGAATTTAGATTTTATTATCAAGAGACAATAAAACTGAGAAAGCGCTGCAGAACGATCTATCGAGTCTGTGTCTGTAGTACTCTCTTTTATACAGTGCTTCCCGAAGGTGTGCCCATGTGCAATACATTTCATACATATGGTTATTGTTTATCGACTCTTTTACATCTTTTGGCTGTGTCTCCAGCCTGCTTTTAGGATGCAGAATTTATTTTAAGTGAAACGAGGAGGCCTAATCATATATTTTGTCTAATGTCAAAACAGGATGTGTAACTTTACCATATACTGTATTTTTTTAATGTCTGCACCAAGGTGGACTCATCATATATTTTGTCTAATGTCCAAATAGAGTGTGCAGCTCCACCATATACTGTGCCCCTGCACTCTCTGCACATTCCGTTCTCATGCAGGTCTCTACAAACAGGCAGATACTGTACATGATTATAACAGTAGAATAACTTCATACATAAATGGCTAGATTCAAGTTGATTATACTTGGTTAGTACATATTTTGATTAATAAAAATCTTCCACATTCCCCTCTTTGAGACTTACTTAGTCTCACCTTCACTTGTTTTTACCCAGAGTGCAGCTTCATAATTCAGTCTTATCAGTTATCACTACCCAGTGACTAAAGTAAGTCACAAAGTTTTATCACCAATTACTAGATCATGCAACAGCACTCTGGCGGAGCAGCAGGACCAAATCTCTCCCCCCACACTTGACTAGGAGGGAGTAAAAGATCCCGGTCTCCCTAATCCCTCATTTAAGATAAAACAATGTTATAAGCATGAGCATGCAATTGGTTCAGCACTTGCCTGTGGTTGTTACAGTTATGTAGAATCCAATAGAAATAAACATCAAAACATAAAAAAAAATGTAACATCACAAAAATAGCATAGTTGATCTTCAGTCCAGATCTTTTTGCGCATTGTAGTGGGCCATTTTGGTTACCCTCAAAAATCATTTTCCCATCATCTTGACATCTTAGAATTTTCATTTGCTAAGCTGTGGCTTTGATAACTTGTGACGTCAATATAAGTACACAGTAATGTAGTAATCCTCCTATCAATACTGCAAGTCCTAAAACATTCCCAATTTAGTTAACTATGCTCCCAACTTTAGATCAAACCAATCTCACATTTGATTTTTTCCAGCATTTGTTTATCTTCCATTCTTAGGTTTTTCAATTTGATCATTACTTCACTAAATGCTCCTTCTTCTATTATTTGGTATATAAATACAGCATTGTTCCCTAAACATAACACATACTTTTCCTTTTTCAGTTAACAAATAATATAAAGCTATTCTATTTTGCTGTCATTCTGCTTGTTGCATCCAATTGCTCTCCTAGAAGTGTTAAGGCCTCATCAGTGTAATTAATAAATCTTTGCTGATTGTACTTTAATCTTTAATTATTTACTTTACTTTAATTAATCCCTTCTGTATTTTTTTTTTTTTTTTTTTTTTTGTAATTCAAATTAATATTGATTCAAATTTAACTTCATCTCTTGCTTTAAACTCGTTAGGTATGCCTTTAGGTTAACCAATTGAAGTTATATAACCTGCAGGATCTTTTTCACCTGATCTTTTGGTTCTAGTTTTTTCTTCATTTGTTGTTTCTTATTCTAGAGAGATATGACTAATTTTATGTGTCAGCATAACCCTAGTACTTAATCCTGATCAATTTTCTGGTAACGTTGGTAAGAGGCCTTATTCTAATCCACATATCCACTATATGTCTGCCAATGCAATATACATGTAATCAAATATAGGTGGTGGGCCTTCTTTTATCCCTAAATAGTCATCTTTACATTGTGGTATTTTCCATATTTTGATGCATTTCCCTTCAAATATTCCTACGTCAATATTTCCCTTCTTCTCATAACACTCAAATTCTTGATATGCCATTAAGTGTATTTTTCTTATGGTTGGTGTATTTTTTATTTTTTATTTTCTGTACTATTGGTCATTTACAGGTTTGTATGCACTGTAATTCCGTTTCTTCTCTGTAGTTTGTTGTAGATCAGAGAGATTGGCTCCAGTATGGGCATAATGTCATTTTTTGGGTATTTATTTCTCTGCCTATTCTATTCTCCTATTAAGCATTTACCTCCCACTTTTACTACATCTAATCCTATTTAACTAGATAGTCCTGGACATTTATTTAATCATTGCAAAAGTACATTTCTTGCTAAAATTAATTTGTCATCTTGGTTTGTTTAGGCCTATTTAAAATTAGACACATCTGTTTATTATTTTTTACAATTATTTCACAATTATTTAAATCTCAAAACTGTTTTAGATAGTTCTGCTTCGGTTCTTATGCTTTGCTAAATAAAAAAAGTGTTGGGTTGTGCTCCGCTTTCCCATTCACACACGGATAGATCATGAGAGCATTTTCTGCATTAAACCCCTTGATGAGTTTAACAACACTTGCAGTGCAGATTACAGTTAATATCTGCACCGGAGTGAGCTTAAGTTTTTATGGACATATTTCATAGACTTATTAACGTATGTAAATGAAAAATTTAAAACATAAATATTATTAGTGAATAATACTATAAATAATACAATAAAATATAATGGTTATATATCTTAAATACTTAATTTCTGCCATATTAAACTTTTTATTAAGACTGAGCTTACAGTAATGTCAATTGTTTTTTTTATCTCAAATATTTTGATGGGTCTTGAAATAGATTATAATTATGTGGGTTGTGGAATGGAAAAGTTTGAGAACCCCTATCTTAAACCATTCATCATGAAATATTATACAACTGTGTATGAGTATTGGTGCAATATATAAGACTGGTCTTGCTTCAAAGCAAACTATGCAGTTTTCCCATTTTTCTTTTTCCCATTTATATGAATTATTTTCTTCTACCTTTTCCGAAAAAACATTTAAATTGCTAATTCTCTTATAACTGATCTTATGGTTATCATTTACATTATGTCTGTTTTGTCTAGATATTTTTTGCTTCTCGTTCAATTCTTGTTCTTTTTGGATTAAATCAAAGCTTAAGGGTTGATAAGTTGATTCTAGGGAAGTCTGGTTGCTGTTGGTTACAGCTTGAGCTTGTAGAATTAGATGCATGTGATGATCATCAGTTATGTTGTCAGACTCATTCTTTTCACTTTTATGCTTCTCTGACAAAAGAATGTGAGCTTAAAAGAATGTGAGCTTCTTGTGCATCTCTTTTTGAGTTGTCATCAGTTTGCACTTCATCTTGCGTCACTGGTCTTTCCTTGTCACCTGCTCCTGAGTTGTCTGCTTGTCTGTTTTCTTCTCTTTCCACTTCCTCTTTTCCATTTGTTGGCCTACATCTGGTCCCAAGTATTTTGATATTGTTAGCCATCCCATCAATCATTCTATCTTCACAAGGGTGACTCTTTACGAGTCGTTGCAAGGGTCTTTCCCTCTTTGGCAAAGGAGGGTCATTACTAGCATGCCCTTAGTCCCTCACTTCTTGCTTTGTGGAGTGGTTGTAAAGTGGTTCTTATTGGTGGAGCAAACCACTCCTTGTCCTTTATAGAATTGCTGTCACCTGTAAATGGAAACCTTTAGAGTATTTCGTTAGTGATATCAAGCATGCTCATTTGCTCATCTGGCCAGTCGTCCTTCTTGGTGTGACCTGTGGAAATTTAATGTGGGTTAAGGGCTGTCCTGGCCCCTTTTTGAGCTCTCACAAATCCTTTGCTGACAGTACAATGAGTAAAGGGCTAATACCCACTTTCTGTATAATAAAGAATTAGATTTTACTCAGTTATTTGCATCCTTACTTTTTTTCAATATATTTAAATTTTATTCTCAACAATTTGCTAATTCAGTTATCTGTTGAAGCTGTTTGCTGTTGCACTGGGTCATCAGTCTGTGATGGCACTCAAAGGCCTGATGTTGTTGTGCACAGTCTCCGTTGTTTCTCTGCCTCTCCTCAGTCTGGCTTTTGATTGCTTCTGCCAGAGTTTTGCATTTCAGGATGTTCTCTTCACCCTCAGGAAAAGTCTCAATTGAAAGAACCACCTTTTCCTGCAATAAATCAGCCTTTCTCCATGCTGAAGGGTGCATTCCTCTTTCAGGAAGGGAGGTGAGCATCCATCAGCCCCTCCCTCTTCTTCTCTCTGCAGCTGTCTTTGCCTCTTCGCCACTTTGTTAGACAAACTCCAGTTCATTGCTTCTTTTGTCAAAGCACTGTTCCAGAAGCCATCTGAAATTTTAACACTCAGAGACTGCATTAATCAAACTGAACCTTTATAAACTCTTGACCAAATTGTGTCTGAGCAATCTGCTCTTTATCTAATCTTCACTTTTCAACCATCTCTTTCAGTGGTCCCTGAATAAAGGTCTCATCTGGTTAAAAGCAGCAGTTCCCTTATTCAATTTTAGCAAGGCAAGTTATTCATTGCAGAAAAATAGCAAGCATTGTTTTCTTTGCAAAATGCAGAAAGCAGCAGTAATCTACCTTTATTATCTAAGCATACTGCAATATGACAAAAGAATCCTTCCTTTTACAACAGCATGACATGCGTATGGTAAAATAAAGACTTCAGTCAGAATTTTTCTTTTATATTCACATATATAGTTCAGAATAATCTAGTAATGGTGAATGAACTTTCCCAACCAACATAAAAGAATTCCTATTATTTTAAATATAATAATTTTGTTTAAATATTTAATCAAAAAGTTTCATTGCTATTGTAAAATGCCTATGGCTTTTGAATCAAAATTCCTATTAACTTGGTCACCCAATCTTGCTCTCATTCAACACTGCACCACACAAGTTATCTTTTAGTTAACTCGAGCCCAAATCTTTGAAACTCTGTAATGGATTAACTTTCATACTGTGTCCCAGGGATAACAAGATACACATTTTAGAAGTCTTCAGTTATTGGATATAAAGTTTTAAGCATGCGCAATCTTTTTATTCATCTGTTTACACAAGCTATTAAAATATAAATGTATATCTTATTTTATTAATCTATTATTATTTCAATAATCTGCAAAGTCCATATCTTGGCACACTTTTTTTTGTAAAACAACATTCATACAAGTCCCTTTACTGCTTAGGGCTCATACACTCATCCTTTGTACCTTTTTTAGATAGGGCTCATATACTCATCCTTTGTCCCTTTTTTAGATAGGGCTCATACACTCATTCACTCTTCTTCAGTGTAACACCAGCTGCGTCCGTCTCCGTGAATTGATCACACTCAAGTGACACTTCAGGAGAGGCACACACCTTTTGCTCCACCAGATATAGAGTTTATTTTCTCATACAACCACAGTCATTCACACAAACACAGACACTTACATTAAAGCATACATTAAAACAGACTACACTACACACTTCCTGAGTGACCTGTGAGTACTCGCTCTTTCACTGATACACTTCCTCAACACAGTAAAAAAGCAGTACTCTGCAGGAATTTTTGCCTATCCGTTCAGACCTCTTTACTTCCTTACGCCAAAAGAGCAGTATCCATAGGACTTTGCACGCTTTCCTATACTTTATCTGCTTAACATCTATTGATTTCCATCAAGGCCCACTAACCAATAAACACAGACCATTGCATGCAATGTATTTCTTCTGGAATCAAAACCCCTTTTTTCTTTTTATTCTTTAAATTGGGAGGAGCATTTTCGAGTATCCATACCACCACCAGCCGGCTCTAGCAAACAACATCAATTATATAAACAAAAAACTGCCTACCTTATTGTTTAGTGGCCACTATTAATGTTGTTCGTCCAGCCAGCCCAAAGTGGTCCTCCACCCTCTGCTCCTTTCCAGTCCCTGTTCGGGCGCCAAAATGTGATGGCTTCTGCCGCTGCTGTAAAGAATCATTCTCAGAGTCTTAAGGTTTTGATGCCAGAATTTAGATTTTATTATCAAGAGACAATAAAACCAATAAAAAGCTCTACAGAACGATCTATCGAGTCTGTGTCTGTACTCTCTTTTATACAGTGCTTCCCGAAGGCGTGCCCATGTGCAATACATTTCATACATATGGTTATTGTTTATCGACTCTTTTACCTCTTTTGGCTGTGTCTCCAGTCTGCTTTTAGGATGTAGAATTTATTTTAGGATATTATGTCTATTGACAAAACATAATGTCAAAACAAAATGTGCAGCTCCACCATATACTGTGCCCCTGCACTCTCTGCACATTCCATTCTCATGCAGGCCTCTACACACAGGCAGATACATGATTATAACAGTAGAATAACTTCATACATAAATGACTAGATTCACATTGATTATACTTGATTAGTTCATATTTTGATTAATAAAAATCTTTTACAATGGTGACCATTTGTGGGCTGTAGTCTTTAAGTCATTCCACAGATTTTCAATGGGGTTTAAGTCTGGTCTCTCACAACTCCATTCAACTACATTCAACTTTCACTCAGTACTCAAACCTTCTTACCATCATACAACATTTTTTACTTAAACCTTCTTACCATTTGCAAATTATTTTGCAGAGGGCAGTAGATTTTTTCTCATGAATTAAAAAAAAAAAGTATTCAATTTAACGCATAACTGCTAGAACATTTATTTCAAAAGAATAGTTTCAAAAAATGTATATTTTAAATAAATGCTGTTCTTTTTTCCTTTTATTTATTAAAGAATCCTGAGAAAAAAAAAGGATTCACAGGTTCTTATATATATATATATAAAGCACCAAAACTGTTTTCAACATTGATAATAAATCAGAATATTAGAATGATTTCTGAATGATCATGTAACTTTTAGGTGTGCTAGCTGAGATAATCAAGCGCACGAAGGAGCAAAGTTCAAAAGTAGTTTTAATCATAAATCCAGGAGAATATCCACAGGTCCATAAACAAAAAGTAACAAGTGCTCAGCAACATAAACCCAAATAATAGTAGACAATGAACTAAGGAACAGACAGGGCTAGAACAGGGCAATTAAGAAGAAACAAAACAGGTGTGTGGAACTAATTAACAAATCAAAAACCATAGAAACAAATGAAGGAACACAGGCAAACTGGAAAGCAGAGAAACCAAAACACAACAGAACAGAAACAGGACAGTAACAATGAATATGAGTGAATGAGACATTAAAAACCTTCAAAATCTTACTGATCCCAAACATTTGAACAGGTGGGTATTCCAGAAAGCAGGTTATGTGACATACCCGGGTAGGTTAAGAGTAAGTAAGTGGATAACCTCAACTTTCGGTTCCAAAAAGGAGACTTTCAGGGTATGTTTAGTAGTCATAGCAACTCACTACATAAATGCAGCTAGGGTTAGTTCACTTCAGCGAGCCTTCAGTGGGCGTGACAGATAGCGCACTTATATATTTACAATATGTTCATATATAATTTTTTTTTTTGATTAATGAAAAATCTTTTACATTATTCTAATGGATGACCTTTTATTATATGGCTGTATAAATTATAGTCTTTAAATATTTATTTATTTTATTCATTCCACAGATTTTCATATGGGGACTTTATAATTAGCATCCTCACATTCTCAAGGATTAAAAGATTACTCCGACAAGGCCATGCAAGAACAAAAGAAGACATTGGCGCGCTTTTTCTTACCTTTTAGTCTCGTCGATTCGTTCTGCTGTTGTGCTTGGGAACATCATTGTCATGTTGGAGGTAAACCTTCTTACCATTGACAATTTTTTTTTCTTTTTTTTTCATTTCATTCTTACCATTGACAAGTAACGTGTCCTGTTACACTTAAGGAAAAAAAAAAAAAAAAAACTCAAAAAATTATATATATACAAAAAAAAAAAATGTTCAGTCATTGAATTTCTGTGCCATAGACATGATTACGTTACTTGTGAAATTAAGATGAACAACTAAAACAACAACAAATCTGCATCAGATGATTCAAACTACAACAAACAACAAAAACCCGTTACCATAACAGTTTCCAAAGCAGTTTGTAAGATTAACGTATGATAACCTTTGCCTATAAGTGAAGTGAAGTCTGGCGACCCATAATCAGAATTTATGCTCTGCATTTAACCCACCCAAGTGAACACACACACAAGCATTGGGCAGCCATATTGCTGCAGCACTCAGGGAGCAGTTTGGGGTTCAGTGCCTTGCTCAAGGGTATCACCTCAGTCATGGTATTGAGGGTGGAAGAGAGCACTGGTCATTCACTCCACCCACCTACAATCCCTGCCAGACCTGAGACTCAAACCCACAACTTTTGGGTTACAAGTCCAACTCTCTAACCATAAGGCCACGTTTACTTTGTTTACTTTCACTTAAGACATAACCAACTGTGTTTATATGTAAACCTTGTGTGTTTTTGACAGTATTAGTGCAATCCAGTCCAGACTTTGGACCTAAACGTGGCTGGGGCATCTATTATTTTACTCACACTGCTGTCCTCCATTAAAACCTCTTTTTCTTAGGCTAATTAATGCTGGGAGAAGGGAAATCTATTTAAAACGCCTTATTTTATTAATTAAAATATTGATATTTGTCACCACTGTATTGATTCTTGTATCGGACAGAAAAGCACAACAATATATTGCCATATCGATATTTAGTCCTACCCCTATAAAACATTAAACACATTGTGAGAGAAGTTAAAATTTATTTGCTTTGCCTACATTTGAAATGAACGCATTAAAAAAAAATAATAATAAAAACATCAGTCCCATAATGCAATGCCTCTAGTATGATATTGTATTGTAAATGAAGCAGGCTGAAAACAGAAAAGTGCTGCATATTTACACACATTCTGTAAAGGATACAGTATAGCCCCTTTCACACTGAGATTCCAGATAATACACGGGGAATTTTTCCCGGCAATTGTTCCTGGATTGTTAGATTTTGGTTTCCTGGAATCTGTGCATGCGTTCACACACAATCCATAAAGGTCCCGTAATGACACGTGACATCAGGATGTGACGTGTAATGTACAAGTCGAAAACACTAGGCCGGGAAGAAGGAGAATAAGCAAAGCGGAAGTGTTTTCATTGCTTTATAAACATGGCAGCTGATCAGCTACTAGGGACATTGTTGTTTATGTATAATGCCTCTTTCACACAGAAATTCAGGAAAATACACGGATAATGTGTCCCGGGATCATTTGATTGCAGTTCATTCACACTGCCAGTGATTTTCTGTGTGTGTTCAAACACATCCCGTAAAGATCCTTTAAGACACGTCACATTACGATGCAAACAATTTCAACGATTCCCTGTAAATTTACTGTACAGTAAAGTTTTACAGTGTATGTATTAACATTAAACAGTATTTTTTTCTATTTGCAACATCAGTGTTACAAGTATTGTGCTTTCCATTTGTCTTCTATTTAATGGGTTTCACTGTACCACCTATTTGTATTTACACTTGCGTGGCTCAATCTGTAACAAAAACAAAAATAAAAATAATAACAATAAAACACACAAAAAAATCACAACAGATAACTCCACAATTAAGCTCTAAACAGTCCACCTTCCTTAACTGTTTATAAAAGATTATATCATTTCTGTACTATCATTTTGCCACATACAGTGTAAACTGCCAGTTATAATCATTTTTATAGAGCAATCAATTATGCTCTGTAACACTATTATACTGACTAAAAGAAAATTAATTACAAGTAAACAAGGACCAATTTCTCAGCCAACACTAATCACCATTATGGTGACACCTTTTTTTCCAGAAATTTAGGCAATAGATATACTGTAGACTGCATTGATGTAACAGTTAAACTCTGAATACAGTGTTTCATTGTAAATTACTGCCTGATGTAGTAACATCCCTGAACAATATATATATATATATATATATATATATATATATATATATATATATATATATATATATATATATATATATATATATATCATAGCCACCTACTCTTCCAGTCACAAAATACATCTGCTTATACTTTTCCTGTTTGAATCTGAAAGCACCCTGCTATAATCTACTCTTTTTATCTCCTTCTCTCTCCAGCAACAGATGGAGTTCCCGTGCAGAAGGATGGGGAACAGGTAAGGGCCTATTACACCAACATAAATATACTAAATTAGCCAAATCTCTCAACAGCGCTGACACACTATGACACTCCACACCACAAATTCCTGTTTGGGGGGTGGGGGGAGCATCCTGCTCCAAAATGGGGGCCAAGGTGTCCAAAACAGGAAGAGATTATCTCAGTTGGGGAAGTGAGCCAGCTCTCCTCCTTAACTGCAGAAAGACATTGTTAGCATATTAGCCTAGTAAACAGCATGTAGTTTAGTGCTTACCAGAACTCGCTTGTAGTTTGGTGTTATAGTAATTAGCCTTTACTTTTGGTTAAATTTGTGTGTTCCAGTCCCCCACACTCCTAAGAACTGACCCAGAAAGCAGGCTTATAGTATTTGCCTTCAGCTATACAGTGATACTGGAGACTGATTCTGGGTCTGTGCTTAAGGAAGGGATTATACTTTTTCTCAATGGATGCTCTGTATCATCATTGACACATCACTGTGCTTGCTTTTATTTCTTCTTACGTCTTCATACATATTGTTGGTAAATTTGAATGAGTAAGCACATTCATTTTATCTCACACAAAGCATATGTATGAGATTTGCTCCCTCCCTCTCTCTTTCAAAGCTAAATCCATTATCAGACAGGGTTTGCTACATAAAGAAAGAATATATGAAATTCAAAAGGTCTTTTCATGAGGCATATATGTTCTTATCAATAATAAACACACAGTTCCATCATCTGTGTCATCCTTTTCTGGTTTTGAAGTACCTGGCTGAACATCAAAATGTTGAGAAAACAATTGATAATCAGTGTGACAAGATTTGAGGGAGATTTTAAATAAAGCCCTGATGACAACAAACAACATAATTGAAAACAAATTTAAATATGTGTGAAGTATTTCAAAATATTTAATTTATACTATTTATAGAATTCAGTTCATACTATTTATACTACTATTTTGGTTACATGCATTTTATACAGGATATTAGCAGAATTTTTGCTTCTTCAACAAAAAGAATCAAAAATGAAGAAAAAAAAAATAATATGGAAGGCAGGCGGGGCTAAAAGTCTTTAAACGGAATGCTTGTAATTTTATTGTGTCAACACACAGTTTCAATATGCACAGCAGCGATGAAGTTTCAGCAATCTGAGACTACGTTTGGATATGTGACATGATGGCACATTGGTATATAGGTATACAACACATCAGATGTTATGTTTATTCATGAAGGATGTTGAATTGGTACACTGGTGCGCACGTATGCAAACACCAGACGTTATATTTGTTCATGAGGGATGATGCATGAGGCATAATTGGTACATTGTGTTTGATGTCAATCTTATGTCATAATTTGTCATGTCCTTTTTAGTTGTTTAGTTAATCTTCCTTACTCAGGTAGAAAAGTCTGAATTTACATTGTAACATTAACTTTAGCGCAGCAGTTATCAGTAAAGCAATGGCGCAATACACTAAGTAAAATGTGGGTAAATCTAGAGGTAAATCTGCTTTAAAAAGTATGGCACAATCGAACACAGCAAGAATGTGTGAGATTTGAGAGACACATCCCCTTAGCACAGTAAAACTTTCCATAAACTTGTGGCCCCATCCACCTTCCATAGAAAAAACTATTGAATGCCTCCAATCTACACAGGGTTGGTGCTTCATTCCCAAATGAATCAGTTTTTTTTTTGTTTTTGTTTTTTGATCGAAAATTGATGATCAAATTGATTAATTTATAAAGACGATCAAGTGTCGCCACCTGCTAGCGCAACAATGCAATCAACAGAACTAATCATTAAAAAGTCTGGTACAACTTGACAAGTCTGATACACCTAAAGTTGTCCCAGTATCAGAGACATTATTTCATTTTTAAGAAAGATTATTTCTCTTTGGAGCAACATGTACTGATTAATCGTGCACTGTTGGACAGGAACATGTATTATGAGTAAACAGTGTTAATTTTGACGTCGTGTTTGAAGTTTGTGCTCTCCAGGAGCTTCCCAAATTATTTTAACATTGTTTAGACTTCATATTACTCAGCATCTGATTTAATATACAAATACCAAATATATTGTAACATCCACAGGCTTGTGTGCTATATATATAAAAAAAAAAAAAATCTCACCTGTAATAGCGAGTAAACACAGCTCTCTGGGATTGATCTCTGTCCCTGAATCTTCATGGCTAGTATATCTTATTGCCATCACTGGTAAAAATAGTAAGATGATTGTAGTCGACAGTCTATTAAAGCATTCACTCCCTTCACCTATCGTGTATTCAGCATAGACTGATTATTATTATTCATTAGGCTGTATTTGCTTTCTTTGTCACTGTGTCTGTGTTGTTGTTGTTTTATTGTATTGTAAACACAAACACACACAGTTTCTTATTTATAGGCTATGTAGAAATAGTCTTGCTTTTAGCATAAGCTGTGCTCATGGCTTTTATCTGTCTTTTAGTCTAGGCAATGGATGTGAGGCCATAGTTTTTCATGTTTTTTTTTTTTTTTTTAAATGCTCATGTCTGTCTGCCAAAGCAAACTGCACGACTATTGCTCATACTTACAATATTTGAATAAACACCAAACCTTAAGTATTAAACTTTGGCATATAACCCATCCCACACATTTGAATGATATGCTGTAAATGCTGTGGCTTGTTGAGAAGAGATGTGCTATTACTTCTCTAAGCAATTAGACATGTTATTTTCACCTGGCAGACTAACTAACTAAATAAATGAATAAATAAATACATTTACTTATTGAAGGAGGGACATAAGCCATATCTAGGGACCAGAATGTCATAAAGATTTAAATATAGGCATTTTTGCCTTGAACCACCAAGTAACCATCTAGAACATGCTACTAGCAGTAATATGCTAAAACAAGAATACCTTAGCAAATGCATAGAAACGCCCTTGATAATACATTTGTGGCATCTCTCACATCTTGTTTTTTATTTATTTATTTCAGAAATGTAAAAATGTAGTTATTCTCTTGCCACTATCAAACTCTGTTACAGATAATACATAAAACAAACACAATTAAATGGTACATTCAACCAAAAATAAAACATTCTAGAATCATTTCCTCACCCTCATACTGTATTCCAATCACCCTTAATGCTTAAACATTTTTATTCGATGTATCACGAAATATTTAAATAATCGTCTAGCTGTTTTCCATTCTTTCACAATGAACATTTATTGAAGTTTTCCAGGATGAGTATAGTATTTATCATAAATTATAATAAATATATATTATATATATATATATATATATATATATTATCATATAATATATATATATATATATACGAAAATTATTTATCATAAATGTCGCCCAGTTGACTTGTGCACTATATTCCAAGTCACAAGAGTTTTTATGTAAACAGACGAAAATTTTTTTAAAAACGTATTATTCACACCCAATCCTTCTTTTGAGCAGAGGTCCACTCCTGTTCCTGGAGTACCACTGTCCTGTAGAGTTTAGCTCCAACCCCAGTTAAACACACCTGAATCAGCGAATCAAGGTCTTACTAGGCATACAAGAAACATCCAGTCAGATGTGCTGAGACAAGTTGGAGCTTAACTCTGCAGGACACTGGCCCTCCAGGACCGAGTCTGATCTTTGAATCATTTGACTCAAAATCATTCTAAATGATTCATTCAAGAATTAGACTGATTTAGTTCTCTGGATTCAGCTCACTGACTCTGAATAATCCGATCACAGTGGTTTAACAGCTCACTGGAGAGGAAGTTTATCAGTTGAAACATTTTGGTCTGTTTCTTACACAAAGCTTTCATTTGGTTTCAAAAGAGATTTTAGATGTACGTATACATTCATGGTGTTTAAAAGCTTTAGTTTCATTTCATTGAAACTGCATGGAAAACAGCAACCCCTATGTGTCATTTTGTACTTCAAAGTGCCAGGAAAGGTTTGGATTAACCTGAAGATCAGTAAATAATGACTGAATTAAATTTTTTGGCTGAACTGTCCCTTTGTATTCCACCTCTCTGTTAGTCCGGTCAATAAATCAGCTTCTCTGAATTTGATTTCCTCTCTTTTTTATTTCTCAATTTCTCCTTCAGCTTCACATGTTTTTAAAATGCTTTGTTCTGTCACAATCCCCCTCTCTCTCCTCCTTTCTATGTGGCCGTCTCTCTTGCTCTTTTCTCCTCTTTCTCTAATTCTGTCTATTCTTTCCCCATCCCTCCTTCCTCTCTCTCTCAGCATGGCCGAACAGACTTTTCATGGGATGGAATCAATGTAAGTGTTGTGAATATCATTCCTCCATTCCTTTCCTTTTGTTAATTTCCTCTGAATCACAGTCTTCTATCTCACACCCCATTCTTTCGTTTGATCTGTCGCTCTTTTGCGGTGACTTGTCGATGTGCTCTAGTAGTTAGACTTTGCTGCGGACGCAAATGACAAAACACTACACTTCCCATCATGCAAATAGACAGAAATTAAGAAGCGGGCTGTTGGGAAATGTAGTTTCACAACCTCTAAACCACTTTGCTAACTTTCTACTTAACTTCTTTTATCACCTCTTTCCTTTCCATAAAATGCCACTCTTAAAATTTTGCATTTCATTTCTGCTCTGAGCCGTCTCCTGCTTCATCAAAACCATCTATTTCTTCATCCTTCCTATTTTCTGTCCCATTTTTCTCTCTTGAATGCCTTCCTTCATTTCAGTTGTCCATGGAGGACACAACCTCAATCCTCCCTCGACTGAAGAAGCGGAACTCCAATGCCTATGGAATCGGCGCTCTGGCTAAGTCCTCTCTGACAGGTGTGTCAGGTGTGTGTCTGTCCTGTGAAATGGTAAACTGACCCCATGTTGACTCCAGACTGAGCTGGAGGAGATGGAGCCAACATGGACCCTTGTGGGTTTCCCTTTTCACCACCCGTTTCCATGTATAAACACTCTCCAATGGCTCATGCCATTGGTGAATTCCAAGGTCCAAAAAAGAAAAGAAAAGCGATATGCTTCCCACAATTCATTTTCATATGACTTTTCATTTTATCCTAAGTGGTGGTTGATGGGAGAGGCAGGTTTTTGTATGTAAAGTGCGTGTGAAGTGTGGAGATCAGTCAGTGTGTTGTCTTGTAATCTGTATCTGTGTTTTTGTTTTTGTATCCTTCTCTGAATGATCCTTTTCTTTGACTTTAATAATACATGTTCATCATTTCATTAGATATTACCTAAGAGCTTGAGAGATCTCTTAATTATCTCTGTATGTTTGCACTAATGTACTGGTAATATATATGTATATATATATATATATATATATATATATATATGTATGTGTATATATGTATATGAATATATGAATAAGCTGTGACTTATAAAGAAAATGCAGGAGAAAGTGTAGGCTATTATTGTGTGTAGATCTTTATTAGTGTGTGAAGACAGCAATTCCAGCAAGACAAATTCCTTTCCGTTGTCACTAAAACTTTTTTTTTCCCAGACCATAAGCATCTACTCTCATTACTCTCCATCCCATTTTGGAAGTAATTTTCATTTCCTTACCTTAAAGTAATTTCTACACATACTTATCACCAACAGAAACATTATAACACAGCACATGGAGAGGTTGCGTTGGCTGTAGAAATGGTAAATATTAAAGGAAAATTATATATGCTTTTCATCATTTTAACAGACAAGAATTTTATTAGAATCTTACCTCATTTTGCAAGTGAAAATTCTAGACCTGGAATTTCGTTCTAGTTACGCCAAGCTCTAAAATATTTTATTCGGTAGAAATTTTACAAAATTTAAATATCTTTTAAAAGGTTTTTACCCTTAATCGTTATCCAGTAAATCACACAAGACTGGAAAAGTCGTGTAAATTCATGAACTCTCAGTAAAGAAAAAAAAACTTCCTGAAGTTGATGGAGTAGCATCACAGTGACCTTTTTTATTATTTAAATTTTTTAGTACATTAAATTAAGCTGACGGTTACATTCACAAGTTATTCTCCATAAAGATGTAGCATAATTAGTTACTTTTTGCTATATTATAGTAATTTGTAATTATTAAAAATATTAATTTTGGTTATATCACGGTGATATGGCATACTTTCATATAATAATAATAATCAACAAAACTAAAACAATCACAATAGATAAAAATAAATAATGATGGGCACTTTGTAACGCAGTCTGTAAGAGTAGCTAATGGATAATATTTGTAGCGCAACCTCTGAGCACACTATTCCCAATTTTTCCCAATTCCTAACAAAAAGTCTCTGAGCAGGTGACGTCATACTCTAAAGCTACTTTTTTTTATTCCCCCTTTCTCTCCATAAACTAAAAGCCTTCTCTTGCTGCCTTCTTATCCCATCATCCACCCTCTGTCTGTCTGTCCCCTTCAGGAGTGACTCGCTCTATGAAGGACAAGGTGACAAAGCCAACAGCGATGGCCCAGGGGCGTGTGGCCCACATGATTGAGTGGCAGAGCTGGGGCATGCAGACGGTGGGTGTGGGGGGCAGTGGAACGGGACGCACCTCCAGTCTGCACCTCCAACAAGAGCGCAAGCTGGAGAATGACGCATACAGCGACCTCAGTGATGGAGAGAAGGAGGCTCGCTTCGCTGCAGGTGAGAGACAGAGTGTTTAACAGATAGAAAGACCTACACAAAATCTATTGCTAAGAAAGGACTGAAGACAATCAACATTCGGAAGACCCACAATGTGGAAGTGTAACCTAGTGGTTCAACATCTAAATTGTTGTAGGTTCAACATCTCTGTTATCAGACATTTATAGTACTCACATCACTCATATTCTTTATAGTATTTCCACAGTCAGGTGACAGAGATTAAGGTTCAAGTGTGAGACTAATTGTTGGAGTCTATTAAGTTTTTTATGTGTCCTTGAATTTGTCCATTACAGACTATAATTTAAACATAACTGGGGAAAAGTATCAAGGAATTATTAAGGATTAATTTCTTAAGCATATAAACTGTTTAAAATAAATATTTAAAAACACAAACTTATATTTATTTATTTATATATTTGTATATGTACAGTATGTAATTATGTATTTGTTTCTTTGTTTATTTATTGTTTTTGTTTTTCTTGGGTTCAATGTTATGAACTACCATTCAAAAGTTTTGGGTTGGTGTGATTTTTAAATGTTTTTGAAAAATGTTTTACTCTCCAAGGCTGCATTATTTGATTTTTAAAAATACAGTAAAAACAGTAATATTGTGAAATATAATTTCAATTTAAAATAGCTGTTTTCTATTTTAAATCTTTAAAAAAAATTAATGTAATCCTGTACTGGCAAAGCTGAATTTTCAGCAGCCATTACTTTAGTTTTCAGTGTCACATGATCCTTCAGAAATCATTCTAATATGCTGAAGAAACATTATCAATTGAATTTGTCCTTGCTGAATAAAACTATTAATTTTCCTAAAAAAAATATATATATATATATATATATATATATCAATATAATATATATATATATATATTTTTTTTTTTTTTTTTTTTTTTGCTAACAGTGTAAATATTTACTGTCACTTTTGGTCAATTGAAATTTGTCTTTGCTGAATAAAAAACTATAATTTTCCTAAAAAAAAATATATATATATATATTTTACTGACCCCAAACTATTGAATGATAGTGTATATTTTAATCAATATAAATCATTCCATATGGTCCAAACACAGGTGGTTTTAGTGGTCAAATTAATATTAGTCACAAACATATTCCTTAATTAGTCAATAATACCCTATTACATTCAGAAGTTGAATAGCAATAGAATCACTAGCATCTACAAAATACAAATTATGTATTCATAAATGTAACTGTCCTGTTCTCACTTAAACTTATTCTTTCTTTAAAACTTAGCTACAGAAGCAAGTTTTTATGCAGTTTTATGGCAATAAACAATGTAATCCTGAATTTTGTTAGGTGTGCTTCAGCAGTTTGCGATCTCTGAGGCAACGCTGCTGGCCTGGAGCTCTATGGACGGCGAGAGCACAAGTGTTGGATCTAATCAGGGAAGCATAGCCCACCTGAGCGAGGCCAACCAGGAAAGCATTACCAGCCGAGGTACTGACTACATTTCCCAGCATGCACCTGCAAGCTCAGCGAATTACTGTTCCTCTTCCTACTGCGCTTTAGGCTGGAAACTTAGGAATAAAATCAATTTAGCAACAGAACTTCCGTGTCACAGTGTGAGCTCTGATGAGTGTTGCAATTATTCAGGCGACATGCTGTCATAAACCATAATTAAACACATTCTCTCAACAACTTAGCTCATCTTTCCATCTCAGCTCAAAGAATATGTAAAGAAGATATGGTCAAAATCCATGTCTAACTCTGTAACAACTGAAAGAAAAATTTTACATTTTCTTTTGTTTTCCTTTATTTATTTAATCTTAAGAGGTTTCTACAAGAAGAAAGCTTTCCATTGAAAGCCTCCTAGAGTGAGGGTGGGATTGCTATATTGCTGCTGATTTGGAATGCAGTGCACTTTGGGTTTTGAATGGTTTTGAATAAATGAATAACTAAAGGTCAGGGACCCGTGACTCTCAGGAGAACGAGAACTAATCCACTAAACAGTTCAGTACAGCTATACAGATTCACATGAGAGCTCGGAACAACCAAAGCCATCTGCATGCCAAATGATAACATGTAACAGACAGATAATGTGATAATTATGTCATATGCTAAGGCAGAGGTGTAACAAAACTCTAACTAGTTTCACAGCCCCAGAAGTTTGGAACAAAATGCATTTGCAAATCCAGATGGTAGTTTCTTTTTAACATCTGGAACATATGCTCCATAAATCAAAGAACATAAGAATGTAACCTGATCTCCAGCACCAGATAAAGAGTAGAAAATGCTCTTAAAAACCTATTGCATAAGAATTAACCATAAAGATATTATATTAGATTAGTTTTTAAAGCTCTTTAGGATTTGTTTTTCTAAATAAGTCTCTTATGTTCACCAAGACTTTTATTGCATTGTGCTTCTATTCTTCTCATATCCTTGTTTTCCGTGTTTTTCTGTTTCCTTTTGGCTTGCCTTGCCTAGCCTGTGTTTTTACTCTGGACAGTTTTCTTGTTTCATGATCTTTTGCCACCTGCCTTGACCATTGCCCATTCTTGGATTACTCTTTTGTCTCACCCTGGATATTGTTGTATGCCATGTTTGACCCTGCCTGTTCTGACTACTCTTTAAATAAAGCCTGCATATGGATCCCCAGCTTCATTCTAATGCTCATCCATCCAGGCCAATCCAGGCCAATTATGGACCCAGTATTGAGGTTAGTTTGCCTCTGTCAGGGAATGCATTCCGTTGAGGACCACATCTCAGATTCCTAGTCTGGTTATCTCAAGCCCACTACTCTCAGCACTCCTAAGCCCTGTGGTCCTAACACCAGAGCCTCTCCACATAATGGCCACCACTCCAGAGCCTCTTAATGTCATGGCTGCCACTCCAGAGTCTCGTCCCATCATGGCCGCCATACCACAGTGTCTCCGGCCATCATGGATGTCACTCCTGTGTTCCCGGTCATCATGAACATTGTATTTGAAGACATTCAGGTGTTCCAAAGGCATTTGGGGCTGATTACCAGTGTGGTGGATCCAGTGCTGGTGTTGGTGCGAGCTGCTGGCTACCCCACAGCCTCAGCACTCTCAAGCACCGCGGTCTCAGCGCTCTCAATGCATCAAAGCCCTGTAGTTCCTGAAGTCATTCCTGTATCTGCTGCACTCCCCATAATGGGGACTGCTATTTGGTGTGTTTGGACTGCACACCACTCTTATCTCCTCCTGAGGCGGCGGTGTCAGCTTCAGCTCCTCTCAGAGCAGTGGTGCCCACTTCTGAACTCATTGTCTGCCCTGTCTTGCCTTGCCTTGCCTAGCCTGTGTTTTGACTCTGGACTGTTTTTGTTTTGTTATCTTTTGCCGACTGCCCTGACCTTTGCCATTCTTGGATTACTCTTTTGTCTCACCCTGGATATTGTTGTTTGCCATTGTTTGACCCTGCCTATTCTGACTACTCTCTATTAAATAAAGCATGCAAGTGGATCCCCACCTCTGTTTTTTATATTTAATTTATTTATTGTAATATATTATAATATATCAATAAAATATTTATCATATATTTTAATAAGTAATTTATCCTTGTGATGGCAGTATTTTTTAAAGCAGTCATTACTCCAGTCTTCAGTGTCACATCCTTCAGAAATCATTCTAATATAATTGTCAGTTTTAAACGATGAAAACGGTAATACTTTTTTTTATTTTTACTATTATTATTTAGGATTCTTTGATAAATAGAAAGTTTAAAAGAACACCATTTATTTGATTTTATTTTTTATTTTTTTTTGTAACAATGTACAGCTCTGGAAAAAATTGAGAGACCACTCTAAATTCTTTCTTGAATCAGCATCACTACATGTGCGCCAGCCATTCCATTCCAGTGTCTATTGAATTCCAACACAGGCAAACCTCATTTTGCCTAATGAAGTACTCTGTACCAAATATTTTTTACGAGGAAAGGTATAAAAACCACTGCTGTGGTCATCACTATCCTCTTGCAGTAGGACAAGCTGGATGGAAAAACAGTGCTAGTAGTACCTCAAAATGAATTGGAATCAAATAATAACTATCCAACATGCCAAAAGAGAAAATTGAGTGAGGAAAATAAGGGTTCAGTTCTGGCTTTACAGGATACAGAGGGATACAGTAAGCATCGGGTTGCTTCCATCCTTAAAATTTCAAAGACAGCAATTCATAAGAACAAGGTCAAGCTGCAGACATTGGCGACAACAAAGCTACAGACTGTCAGAGGTTGAATATGACTCTCCACTGACCAAGATGACCGCCAAATCATTAAATGTCACTCAACAACTGCAGAACGACATCATGTGACCTAAAAATAATGGCAAACGGCAGCTGGGGTGAAGTGCACAGCAAGGACAGTTGAAAACAGGCTCCTAGGGGCAGGGCTGAAAAGCTAGAAAAAAGCCCTTCGTCAATGAGAAGCAAAGAAGAGCTAGGCTGGGGTTTGCAAAAGTCCATAAGGATTGAACCGTAGAGGGTTGGAGTAAGGTCATCTTCTTTGATGAGCTCAATTTTCAGCTTTGCCCAATGCTTGGTCGTCTGGTTAGACGGAGACATGGAGAGGCCTACAAGCCACAGAGTCCAGCACCCACTGTAAATTTTTGTGGAGGATCTGTGATGATCTGGGGATGCTTCAGCAAGGCTGGAATCGGGCACATTTATCTTTGTGAAAGGCACACAAATCAAGTCATGTACAAGGTTGCCCTGGAAGAAAACTTGCTTGCTTCTGCTCTGACAGTGTTCTCCAACTCTGAGGAATGGTTTTTCCAGCAGGACAAAGCTCCCTGCCATGGAGCCAGGTCAAATTAAAATGTGGATGGAGGACCTCCAGATCAAGTTCCTGTCATGGCCAGCCCAAACTCCACTGAAAACCTCTGGAATGTGATCAAGAGGAAGATGGATGGTCACAAGCCATAAAACAAAGCAGAGCTGCTTGAAATTTTGTGCCAAAAGTGGCATAAAAAAACCCAACAGCAATGTGAAAGACTGGTGAAGAGCATGCCAAGATGCATGAAAGCTGTGATTGAAAATCAGGGTTTTTCTGCCAAATATTGATTTCTGAACTCTTACTAAGTCAAAACATTAGTATTGTGTTGTTTAAAAGTGAATATGAATTTGTTTTCTTTGTATTATTTAAGGTCTGAAAACACTGCATCTTTTTTGACCAGTAATTTTGAACAGTTGTCATTTTCTGCAAATAAATACTCTAAATGACAATATAACTATTTGGAATTTGGGAGAAATGTTGTCCAGAGAAACTAGAGAAACCGATAATTTTGCAGTGGTCTCTTGATTTTTTCTAGAGCTGTAAGTCTTTCCTGATACTTTTCAGCAATTTAATGAATCTTTGCTGAATAAAATTGTTAATTTCTTTCAGAAAATATTCTATTCTATTGAAGAGTATTGCTAAAAATAATTTTATTAACAAACTTTTCAACTGTAAGTCACTTTGGATAAAAGCATCTGCCAAATGAATAAATGTACATGTACATTATAGTAAAAAGTAATGATAAAAAAAAATGTAAAAAAAAAAAATATTAATTTGGTTTTTAGCCAAAATGTGTGTGCTACTTGTATTTATGCTTATTAGTTTTATTGTATTGCATCATTCCTCTTGAATCACCTGTAATGAAATCATTTGTGAATCATGTTATCTGCTGTATAGAGCACAGATCAGTTATTTATGGAGTTTCATTCCAGTTGGGATGCCGCCATAGAAGGTCTATAGAGAGAAAAAGGGCAAGAGGAGAATAAACTCAGTGGGCAGTCTGTATACAAGTGAGGGTTGCTATGCTACATTACAAAGCCATTTCCTCAGTAAATAAAGAATCTCATTTCTGCCCTGCTGAAGGGGTGAAATGAGTGAATTTCACAATGATGGCCATGGGGTATACTGAGGCAAGAGATTTCACCGTCAGAAATAGAGTGTGCAGTTATTATTATTCAACATTGTTTTATAATTGGATATAATTTAGAAAATATCTTGCTGATGTTTGGTAAGTAGCCATATAATAATCACCAGATGACAACTCTGATCAGCACAGGCTGTGTGGAAAATGATCTAAGATTTAGAAATAGGATAAAATATACAGAATGTTACCCTTGACGTTTGTAATATGTTCTTTCTTTTTCTCTGTCTCTTTCAGACCAGATAGTGCACCATTCTTCTGCAGAGGTGTGGCCTCACAATTACGTCTCCCAGGGTCTTTATTGCCTTTCTTCCTCTGATGCTTGGGAGCCAATTAGTAATGAACAGTCAGGTGTGGCCTCTCCTGCCACCAGTTCATATGTCATGGCTGTCGGGACTGAGGGAGGATATGACCCAAATTCAGCAGCTCAATTCCTGTCACAACAGCAACAGCAGCAGCAGTATCAGAACCAATTACAGCAGATCCAGACCCTGCACCAGATCCATCAATACCAGCAGCAACAGCTCCTGCAGTATCAACAACAGCAACAGGTGAGTTAGAAAACTACAACTCCCATAACCCCCTGTAACAACAACAGGTGCTTTACAGGTGAGTCATGAAACTACAAATTCCATAAGGCCTGTTTTGTTTTTATACTGCAGTGCGTGAGCTGTGCATGTTTATCTCATCACTCACATTAACAGATCTATTAATTTTGACTTGCACTGAATGAATACACCTCTTCTATGATCAGAATGTTTGTAATTTCAGAATTAAAATTAATTTGGATTTTTTATGGGCATGAAGTCAAAAATGTTAGTGTGACACAGCTGTCCTGATATCATAATAAATAAATAAATAAATAAGAGTATTCAGTTCTTGAAAAAAATAAAATAAATAATGGTTTAAAAAATGGTTCAAAAAGAGAAAATGGTAACACTTTACATAAGGTCCTATTAGTTATTTAGTTAATTAACTAACAATAAACAATACACGTTACAGGATTTTTTAACCTTTATTACCATTAGTTAATAAAAATAACACTGTTTATTGTTAGTTAATATTAGCTCATGTTCGTTAAATAATATTAACAGATACAACTTTTCATTTTAATAATTTATTATTAAAACTGAAATTAACCTAAACTAAGATGAATGAATCTTTAAAAAGTTTAATCATCTTTAAAACGATTAATAAATCTTATTAGTTAATGGTAGTTAATTAACAAATAACAATAAGCAATACACGTTACAGTATTTTTAAATCTTTATTAACATTAGTTTAATAACAACAACATGGTTTATTGTCATTGCATATTACCTCATGTTCATTAAATAATATTAACAGATGCAACTTAATTTTAACAGTTTTTTAGTAAATGTTGAAATCAACATTAAAAATAAATAAATAAAGTATTTTTCATCATTAACTAATGTTAACAACCAGAACCTTAATGTACAGTAAAATGTTATTGGAAAAATAAAACTCGCAATAATCCTTTTATAATTTATTGCCATAATGAAATTCTCAACTTGGAAAACCAGAAATCACATAATTTTTTTGTACAAATCTTTATTATGTGGCAGAAACACTGTCAGTGTGAAAGCGAAATGTGCACCTTCATCGCTTCACAGACATTGGTGTGAAGCAGGGATGAAACACATATCTGCATCATCATCTCCTGTATTAGTAACAGAGGAGTCATAAAATGTATCTTCCATATGCCTCTTCAACAACAGTTTGTTGGCGCATTGACATACTGTAAGACTCCCATAAGGCCGTGCTGCAACAGATCTTATGCTAGTATCAACAACAGGTGAGTTACAAAACTGCCATTCCAGTTAGCATCTACTGCAAAGACATCTCTTGCTCTGCTGGCTGCAGCATCATGTTGGTGTTGAACAGCACAGGTCCCAGTGGCCATTTCAACAGCAGCCCCAGGATCAACAGTAAAACTTAATCAGGGTCCATCATTCAGCCTTTAACCAGAAGCCATTGATCGTCACAGTAATCAAGGTCTCACTGGAGCAAATGGGGAATTAAACACTACAAATCCCATCAGCCATTGCAATTGTAATGCAATAGAGCACAAGTTGGGTTCTAAAAGTAAAAATCCCATTCTTGATCTTTGTATAAACGTTTCAAGACCTAGATGCTTCCGTAGAAGGCAATGTTTACTGATTTCAGCTTGATGTTTAATCATGTTAAAAATACGCAGCAGTGATTGCCCATTCCCATGAAACATTGCAGATAGATAGCTAGATAGATAGATAGATAGATAGATAGATAGATAGATAGATAGATAGATAGATAGATAGATAGATACTGTAGATACCACAATGGAAACTTGAGATGTTTTTTGGTCTATTTGCAGATGTTGGAGCAAAGACTACAGAGTGCAACTCAGTCTTTACAAGCTACTCCCAACAGCACCATCCACAGCCTGCCGCCCCTCACTCACCCGCCATTAGTGGATCTGTGGGGGGCAGTGCAGACAGAGGCCTATCAGGCAGACATGGTGGGCTACATGGGTATGCCTGTAGCAGTAGATGGAAATCTAACAGCCCCCACAGAGGAGGTGACAACAGATCGCTCACCTTTACTGGAAGCCCAGGAGGAGGAAGAGATCAAAGTAAGTGAAAATAATAATAATAATAATTATTATTATTATTATTATTATAAAGCAAAATAAAACAGGCAGAGAGCCCTTAAATGACACTTAACCCACACTTAAAAATATCTGAATGTTTTTGCACTAAAAACAAAATATCAAGTGATATCTGCTATAGTTGTCTTTTTCTCAAAACTAACTTCACTTCTCTAGTTATTTGGAAGTTTCTTTTGACCAAATGGTCCCAGCATCATTTTTAGTGCATGTATGAAGTCAGCACCCTCAAGTTCACACAGGTGTCATAACAGAGTAACCACAGTTCATCACATTAACTATGAACATGATCCACTTACAGTTGACAACTACACTGAGTCTATTAAAACTATCAAAAGAAGTTTTTGTTCATTGCAATAAACCTCCAATAATCTCAAAGAGCTTTGTGCTTTCTTACTTCTGATAGGAAACAATGTCTCATCTTTCAAATTCTGTCCATTCTATCATGAAATTCAAACAATGAATGTAGCTTTGATGCTTTTAAATGTATTGAGACACAACACGCTGTAGTGCCTCAGTTCAAGCAGCAGAGCGGTAATACAACTTTAATACAAGTTATGGCATGAAATAAACACGAATAGAACAGCATCTCGACAGACAGTTAATATGAAAATATATATATATTTAAAATGCTATTTCTGTCAGCAGCTAGAAAAGTATGAATCCTGTCTAAGTTTTCTAACTCCTGTCACTGTTGGAATCAGGTATGAGTCACAGTTTGAATCAGTTCTTACAGCTACAGTGTGTAACTTTTCTAGCGCTGAAGTGTGTAATTTCTGTGCCAACAGCGGCACCAAAAGGAACTGCAAAAATAATGACTGTTTTCAGACAGGTTTTTTTTAAAAACTCCACCCTACTGTTATTGGCCAGGCTGATGGATAATTCCACCCCAACAACAATCAACAATCAGTGCCGTTTTTGAATAATGCGCATGTGCATAAATGTATAAGGGAACCTATTAATACTTCACCTGTGATTGACGTCAATAACAGCAGTACTATACTGTTGAACCAGCATGGTGCAAATAATGGAAATACAACCATGTTACTACAGTTTCGTCATGACTAGCTAGTTAATATCTCCAACAAGGCATCATACGGTTGTTAAAAAGCAAGTTACATCGTTGTACTGGAAAGGCATTCCTGGTTGGGTAGATCACAAAAAAACATTTTTGATAGCACTACAAAGTTTATACATTTCATGAGAAACAATTTATAAATACCTTAACTGAACTACTGCAAGTGTCGCTAAAACAACTTTCAACAATGGTCTGTTTATTTGAGTCCCAAATGTTAGTTGTCCCAAAACAAAACCTGTTCGAGTCTCATTCCATTGTTATTATATTTAGTGCCACTGTTAGCACAGAAATTACACACTGCAGCTGTAAACAGGAAATGACATGTGCCCAGTCTAACATCCCGCCTCTTTTCCAGGAGGAAGAGGTAACGTTATGTATGGAACCAGAACCAGTAACATTAATTCCATCTCCAGTAACGCAGGAAGTGACCTCGACGGGAGGAAGCAGTCCAGGTCAAGCCCCTGGAGAATCCAGCACAGAGCGCAAGGTGTTTGATGTCTCGCCATCTGTAATTGAAGAGCTTGAGGAAAAGGAGGAGTCCGAATCATCGTCTGTAGACACCACGGCAACCAACTAAGTGGCTGGCGTTAAACTTGAGCTGGTTATGACAGACATTTCAATCAGCGTGATCAAACAATATCAACACCTATTTCAGGAATCAAACACCATTGTGATGGAATTCGAGTGACTGCTCGAACCCAAAATGAAAAAGCAGAACTGAAAGTTACAGCACTGAATACATGAACACTATGATATATTTATTTTTATTTTTTTTTGTAAGCCTTCTATTATGGATGTCTGAAAAAGGAAGGCACAGAACGGGAATGGGAAATCCTTGGAACTGGGAAAGGACAGGAGGAGGAAAACTCATGTTTGGAATGGAGTGATAGAGTTGGAGGTACAGTATGTGTTTCAGGACGATGAATATGAAGAACATTCGGTTAAATATGTGCATGCTTTTACAAGGAGTGTTGGCACTCATTATTCAAAATAAAGAAACTATAGGTAATAAACCATAATGATTATAATAATACTATTCTTTTCTAAGAAAACAGCAAAAAAATATATATATAATTGTAAAATAGACAGTAACGCAAGCTTTTTCAACCCATGCCCTTCAGAATTTTAGTTCCCACAAAGACACTTACCATAAGAGATCACATACACTCAATACAACACAAATTCCCTCTTTTCCTCTTCGGTTTTCACCCTGTATACTTCCAAACACACTCATTTATATATAAAAGACTGGATTTGGCAGTTTATGACGCTGTTAGGAGAAACACAGTTTCAATACAGAAGTTTCTGTGCTTAGAAACATAAAAATCAATTAACTGAAACCAACCACTGATCTACATAGTTCTGTCGGCTGTTTATTTAATATGTACGGTATTCAAACCCTCATAAACTCAAGCAAATAGATGTAGTACGCATTCAAAAGTTTGGGGTCAGTTAAATTTTTTCAGTGTTTTTGGAAGAACCCTCTTTTCCCCAGGGCTGCATTATCTGATCAACAATGCAATATAAAAACATGAATATTATAAAATAATATAACTGTTTCTATTTTAGTATTTGTCTAAATTGTAATTTATTCCTGTGATGGCAAAGCTGATTTTTTTCAGCAGCCATTACTCCAGTCTTCAGTGTCACATGAGCTTTCTAAATCATTATCAATCTTAAAAACAGTTGGGCTGCACAAAACATTTTTGTGGAAACCATGACAGATTTCTTTTCAGGATTATCTAATGAATAGAAAGTTCAAAACAACCACATTTATTTTAAATAGAAATCTCATCGATATGTCTTTACTGTTGCTTTTGATAAAATCTAATGCTTCTTAATTAAATAATTTCTTTAAAAAAAACTTACTGACCCCAAACTTTTGAAAGGTAGTGTACATTCACAAATATATACACATATACCTTTGATGTTCTCCCATACTGGCATACAAAGGAAAAATGCAGTAACTACAGCAAAATTAGAACTGAGAAAAATTAAATTAGTTGATTGATTGACTGTTTTGGCTTTGTATGGCAGCTTTTACTGTTCTAAAATTAAGCTACTGTAAGTATACTGATCAAAGCACCCAACCTCTTACAAACAGCTTTTTTAGATTTTATTTGCCACATTATTAGACACGTTTTCATTTAGCATTTAATTTCTTTATTTTTTGTAGTAGTAATATAAACTTTTTCACGTGCACACCACACATACTCACAGATATAATTCATACTGGACTGTAACATAGCGTGCTTCCCTCTCTTTTGGCATGCATGATGTTTGTCAGTGTACTCTATACAAAATTGTATAGATATTTGCACTGGACCTCAGTACTCTGAGCTGAGCCTGAGACTGACTCTGTGAGATCTGTGTGTTTAGTGACTTGATTGGCTGATTAAAGGAGAGAAATGTCTGGGGAGAAAAAAAAAACTTTTTTGCACTTGCATTGGTTGTTGGGAGAAGGACATATGTCTTTTAGATTGAAAATTGTTTTATGAGACAAAAATACACTTCCCATTGAACTTCTTATTTTCTATCATTTTTATCATGAAATTATTTGTTTTTGCTCTGGTTTAGTCAAACATTGGCTTCAGGATGGTTTTGAAATATCTAGATTAAATGAACTCTGTTCAAATTACTTGTTTTCATGATAAATGACAACTGAGAGGAGAAAGATGGATAGGTAGTGCCTATAACCTCAAATTACAAAAATAGAAGAATACTACAGTAAACATTTTTGGCAGAACAGTCCTGTTGGCGACTCATACTTATTGTTACACTTGCAGGACTGGTTCTTGATGATTTATTTTTATAATAAAGCATGTCATAATTTCTGTTCCAAAATATGTATTCCATTGCCTACAGTTCTTTTCACTATCTATCAAAGGGAGAATAGAAAAGGACCTGGATTCACATGCTGTAAATATCCTTTACCAAGATAACAAGGAAAAATGTTTCCACAGAATGAGAATGGAAATGGACTTTGATTCGAGTTCAACGTGACCTCATGAACAACTCAGGCCATTTGGAATGTCCAACTGCACAGGCGTCTTCCTGTTTGTCATGGTCACTGATTACACAGTAACTATGATGCTACAAATTTTGCATTGACTGTGTATTTGTTCATAAACGAATATGAAGCATATTCGTCCCAAAGTAGGAGCAGACGTCCGGTTCAGAAACAGAAGTACAGTAACTACATCATCCTGCATTGTGATGTCATGCATGATTCACTAAGGATTTAAACAAACAAACAAACAAAAAAATAACAAAAATAGAAAAAAGAAAAAGTCTACAAGTTATTACAATGGTTTCTTTGGAGGACACACGGTTCACCTTTGAAGGCTGTGTGTAATACAAACTTAAGAAGAAATAGCATTAATAGCTATATGAAGTGTATTGACTTGATTGAATTTATTTATTAACTGATTATTTATGCAATGTTGGGACAATGTTTATTTTTCTACAGAATTGTGTGCACTCCCTCCTCTATATGTTGGGGTACATATTATTTCACTGCTGGGCTCCTGAAGAGGCTCTGACAGATTTTTGTGTACAGTATTTGTGTACCTTTTGTCACTGAAAAAAATCACACACTTTCTTAAACATCTTGTTGTATGTCATAAGGTTAATGTTTTAATATAATGTTTTATATTATCGATACATAACAGTCTACTACATCATTGCATAAACCAACCGTTAAACAGAAACAAAACTGCTATATATTTATTCAGTGTCTTGTAGTTCTTATATTACGTGAAGCATACAGAACTCCAAAAGTTGCTCACATGAAATAATATGTGCCCATTTATTTATTTAAGAATTATATAGGAGAGGGATTTAACTTTGCAGCCTGTATGATATCTATTTGTTGTTTTCAGATAAATGCACCTTTGGTTGTAATGGCGACTGACACAACTGATGCTGGTAGGTCACGTGATAATGACAACTTGGTGAATGTAGTACGTACAGATTACATTCGTACTATACAGAACAAACATTTTTAGCAGTCATAAAGTAATTACTTATTCAAAATAAGTAGCTTCTCAGAAGAGTGTGTAATTTTGAATGCAGCCCAAGTATGTTCACGTCATCAAGTGATTCCGAGATTCTGACTTCATTGCAGAAGTCATTGCAGAAGTCGTTAAGGATTATGAACTTGAGATTTTAGTGCAAATTGACCATCAATGGCAATCACACGTAGCCAGGTCACGCTGCTGCAACCAAAGGAGTGATGTCATGTTCTCTTTTATTGCTTTTTATGTAAGATAAGGAATATACGAATTAATAAATAACAAAAAGCCAAATGTATTTCCTTGAATGCAGTTGTTTATCATTTGTGTTTACAGATGAACTGATTTCAACTGGATTTTTTTGTACGATTCTACTGCCATGTTTCACTACAAAACTGTCTGTTGGCATGATGCTGTAACTGGTCTGTTGTTCTACCTCTCTCCTTCTCCTTTTCCTCTCTTTTTCCCTTGGTATGTTATTATCTGTCTGTTACTCAAACCCTGTGTTGTCTCCTCTTGGTCTAAGAATCATATTCAGAAGTAATGCTTTGGATAAGAAACACTGTTGTGATAAAATTTGTTTATGATAACGCTGAAATACATGGTGTCAACATGTTCAGCAAGCTATACAAATCCAGTCGTTTTGGACTGACTGAGCTGTATGAGGTGTGATATAAGAAGTACGTATATCTATGCATGCTTTATTGAAGGTTTTAAATGGTTCTTCCAATGTGCTCTTCCTCTTCCTCCACCAGACTCTCTTTCTTACCAATCTCTTTTTTCCTGCACGAACGAAACACCTCCCTGACCTTCAAGAATATTGCTATTCCTTTATTTTCACCCCAAAATAATGACGAATAAATGAAGCAAACAAAGCATTATTGCGCACTTTGTGTATTTTTAAGACGTGGCAAAAAGTCTGCATGCTCTTTAGACCATTAAAACATCAATAGATATTCATTAATAAAGTAATCAAACAAAGATTTAATGGTAATGACTTTGTAGCTTAAATTATGTAGTAAACAAATCAGCTTCGTAATGAATGTCTAGTGATTAAATGAATATACCAGGTTCAACACAGGATCAATCCACATTATTTGTGGCACAACAATAATTTCACTTCTTATATAAAAAAAGCAAAAATCTAGATTACAGTAAGGCACTTTCAGTGGAAGTGAATGGGGCAAATACATTAATGTTAAAATACACAATGTTTCAACATTATAGCCACAAGGCATAAAAAAATATTAAAGTGAACATGGTTTTAGTGTGAATAAAATCACTAACCTTTTGTGTGTAAAAATATAAATTCATAACTTTGTTACCATGACAATGTAATGCTATAAACACATACCCTAAAACGACAATAACAATTATGATTTAAACAGCTTTATAGCTAATTTTGTAAGTGCTTTTATAAAATTATAAGCTTCACATTTCTTCTTTAAAACCAAAAACTGGCCCATGCTTCACTGAACATTGATTTTTGCTTTTTCAAATAAATAAAACAAAGGACAATTTATTGGTGTTGTTCTAATCAATATTGTAACAAATGTTGCCGATTGAGCCAGTGTTATTTTAGTATTATAGCATTTATAGCTTTTAATTTAGCTATATATTTGTTTCTAATTTTAGTAAAAAAAAAAAAAAAAAAAAAAAAAAAAAAAAAGTTAATACTTTACAATAAGGTTCCATTAGTTAACTATATTTAATACATTAAAATTAGGGCTGTCAAATGATTAATCACGATTAATCACATCCAAAATAAAAGTTTTGTTTACATAATATATGTGTGTATACTGTGTATATTTATTATGTATATATAAATACACACACATGCATGTATATATTTAAGAAGAAATATGTTATGTTTATATATTAAATATATTTATATATAATATAAAATATAAGAATATAAATATATAAACGTATATACATGTAAATATTTTCTAAATATATAATTTATGTGTGTGTATTTATATATATATACATAATAAATATACCCTGTACACATACATATATTATGTAAACAAAACTTTTATTTTGGATGTGATTAATCGTGATTAATCATTTGACAGCCCTAATTAAAACTAACAATGAGTAATACATTTTTACAGTATTTACTAATCTTTGTTAATGTTAAATAATAATAAAGCTGTTTATTGTTAGTCCACGTTAGCTCAGGTCCATTAAATAACATTTTTGATTTTAATAATATATTAGCAAATGTTGGAATTAACATTAATTAAGATTAATTCATATTTTAGAAGCATGTTTCATTGTTAGTTTATGTTTGGAACCTAATTGTAAAGTGTTGCCAAAAAAAAAAAAAAAAAAAGAGTTCTAGACCTTTAACTTAAAGGGATAGTTTACCCAAAAATTCAAATTACCCCATGATTTACTCAACCTCAAGCCATCCTATGTGTATATGACTTTGTTCTTTCAGATGAATACAATCGGATTTAATTTTAAAAATTGTCCTGGCTCTTCCAAACTTTATAATGAATGGTGGTCATATATCCCTTTAATTTAAACTTACGTTTTTAATCAAATTTTTATGTATTATTTCAGCTTTATTTCAATTACCAAAATTATTATAGCTAGCATTAAAGGGATACTCCATCCCAAAATGAAAATTTTGTCATTGATCACTTACCCCCATGTCGTTCCAAACCCGTAAAACTTCATTCGTCTTCTGAACTCAATTTAAGATATTTTGGTCTAGAAGACACAGAAGAGCATACGCCGTCTGCGTACTGCTCAGAGTTGCCAAAATGGCACTACGCTGATTTGGAGAGATACAGAGGAGAGAAATTGTTGAATAAAGTCGTTATTTTTGTTTTCTTTGTGTACAAAAAGTATTCTCATCGCTTCATAACGTTACAGTTAAATCACTGATGGCAGATGGACTATTCTGACGATGCTTTTCATACTTTCCTGGACCTTGACACTGTTATTTATTTGGCAGTCTATGGGACAGTCACAAGCCTCCCGGTTTTCATCCAAAATATCTTAAATTGTTTTCCGAAGATTAACGGGTTTGGAACGACATGGGGTAAGTGAATAATGACAAAATTTTCATTTTGGGATGGAGTAACCCTTTAACACTGAATTGAGTTTAACTTGTATGTTGAACCTGAAATATTGCTTTAAATTTCATATCTATAAAGTAAAAAAGTTTTATCAGGGAAAGTATGACTAAATTAACCTGACTACATTAGGTTACACTAAGACAAAGTTCAGATCAGATGCAAATAGCTTGTTAGGGGGAAAAAAAATCTAAATTTTTACAAACCTTTTTACAGTGATATAATATCAGGTACAGCAGACAAACACAGGGATCGACTAGCAAAGAGAGAGAAGACATTCAGTGAGATGTGTCAGACCGACTGTCCATATGTACAAATGTATAGACAACAAAAGAAACGCAAGTGAAAAAAACATCTAGAAAGAAAGAGTATAGAGAGTCCTGTCCGGAGAGTAGAGAATCAACCAACAAGTCTTGTGCAAGTGGCTCGTGCTGGGCTCAAAGGCGGCACCATAATATGGTTTGCCTCCCCCTGGAGGGCTGAATTTGAGAAAATAGACCTATAAAGGCTCCTCATCACTCTCTCTATCAGCATCCGCCTCTCCTTCAGGCACAGAACGAAGAGAGGAGAGAGGGACTGTGGAAGAAGGGGAAGGCAAATGCTCCTGAGAGGTGCTGGCGGTACTTCTGCTGCTGTCCGTGGCGATATCACACTCTTTGTCAGCTGTCTGGATACAGCTATCAGCAGAATCGTCTTGAGTTTCTCTTTTCACTCCCTCACTCCACAGCTCTCTGTCCCTTGTGGGAGAGGACGGGACGGAAGGGGAATGAGAAGGCTTTTTGGCCTTGCGTCTCGCGTCTCTGAAACTGGCCAGAGGAGGACGGAGCCGCACTCCGCTACGAGTCGAACCCTCGATTGCTTTCTGGAGCTGGAAGAGAGAAGCAAAATGATTTACTCTTACACACTAGCACATGATAGAAAGTATGCAGAAATGCATGTAGACAGAGACGATAAATCTTTACCTCTTTTAGTGCGACCACCCCGACCAGTTTACCAATACTAGTTACATACGCATGACTGAGACCCAGGAGAGAGAACAGGGTGTGTGTCTGAAACAAACAAACAAACGTTTTATTTATGTATATGTGTATATATTACAGCTGTCGATTTAACACATAAAAAAGATAATTTAATTAATAAGTTATTATTAAGAAATTATTAGTGCATTTAACATACAAGCCCTGCAACAGACCTACATAGGTTATCTTACATTTAGTACAGTTGATTAGTGATAAACGATGTAAAAAAAAACATCAAGATACTGGGGCAATAATGAGTTTTTGTCTCATATTTATATTACAGTGTTTCATTTCTGAGTGAATGTGCGTTTTGAACTTATCGGGTGAATAATTCTACGGCTCATTCATAAAGAGAGTCATTCACTCCATTCCTGAATAAATCAGCTGTTTGAAGGAATCAAATAAATGAATGGAATTTACTGCCACCAACTGGCAGATTTCATTTTTTTATTTTGAGAATCAAAATAAGATAAAAAAAAATAATAAAAAAAAACTGATAATAAAAAACATTTTATTAAAGGTGCTGTATGTAAGATTTTGACTCTACTAAAGCATAAAAATACCACAATATGTTTGCAGATATTTAAGAAACATGCAAAGTTAACATACTTGTTTATCTGAAAAACAATGCTACAGTCAGTTATTCTCCTTTGAAAATGTGCGTTCCTGGCCGGAATGTCAGTGTTTGTTTTGGTTTGTCAAACCCACCCACTGCCAGTTTACCCAATTGTATTTCAGCACCCCGGGATGCCAGTTGGTGGAAAACACAGCATATTTCATTTCATTCATCAAGTGCACTCGTTCCTGTTGGTGTCGTCAATCTGGCAACCTGTGTGTGCCAAGTTTTTAGGAGGAGGGGCCGGGTGAAAAATCCCCTCTCCAATATTTTGAATTTGGACTGCAATACCTAGTTCATCCACTCGGTGTCAACCCTACATACGGCACCTTTAAAGAATAATTTCATATTTACATATTACTAAAATATTAATATCCATTTAAAACCCATTCATCTCATGCCATTATTTATGCAATTGTAATTGCAGTGTAAATGCATTTATGCCACCTCCAAGCTGAGTCTGTAAATATTAATTCTATTTGTGTGTATGTTTGTGTTTGTGTGTGTGTGTGTGTGTGTGTGTGTGTGTGTGTGTGTGTGTGTGTGTGTGTGTGTGTGTGTGTGTGTGTGTGTGTGTGTGTCTGTTTTCAAATAAAAAAACCAAAATGTGTGTGTGTGTGTGTGTGTGTGTGACCCTGGACCACAAAACCAGTCATAAGGGTAAATTTTTTGAAATTGAGATCTATACATTTCTGCCTATTTAAAGCTTTTCTCATTTAACCCAATAATTACTTTATCTTTTGGAGGTAATCTCTAAGCCAAATTTGACTAATTGCCACATCAAATGTTTTCTAAAATATATAAATAGAATTATATATATATATATATATATATATATATATATATATATATATATATATATATATATATATTATATATATATATATGTTATTTCTTTATTATTATTATTATTATTATTATTATTATTATTATTATTATTATTATTATTATTAATAATATTAATATAAGTATATTAATGCAGAATACTGTTATTTTTAACATATTTGAAAAAGATATTAACATATAAACACCTGAATGCAGGATATAATGGTGCTGTTTTTATCGAAAAACACATTTCCCTGAGGGCATGAAATAATGAGTGCTTTGGACTGACATTCAAATACAGATAAAGACTAAATCATGATTCACTTGGAAAGACATAAATCCTCAATATAATACACAGTATTTCATATGTGATCTCAGTCGGATTGTGGATTACCTTATGCAAAGATGTTCTCTCCACCAGCTGAAAAGGTGAAGGGTCAACACGGATCTGATCAATGTCAATCGGCTTTTCCAGCTCTTCCTCTTCCCAGGCTTTGATCTGAACACCCCAATACAACATAATCAGCTCACAGACAGCTTTGGGTCTGATGTGCTAATTGTAGCCATCTGTCTGAACTGCAGTGGAAATAAATCAGTTCATCACCCTACCTCTTCAGGAGTCATGTTATCAACTACAGGAGGAGCTGCAGGGCTCTACAGAGAGAGGAATGAGAGGGAGACAGGGGGTCAGAAGTAGTACGTGAATGTTTGGAGGATAACATCATAATTCACTAAAAATAACCCTATAAATTTTTTTATCCCGTTTTGCGACTCCACCTGCCCTACACAGCGTGTATGACACCACCTGCTGGTGCGAACTGAAAACTGAAACTGTGATCTCATGGAACATTTATTTTGATGCAAAATGTAAAAAAAAAAAAAAAACTAAATATTTTTTTTTTTTTTACTTTGTCTGTGCAAAGATATATCCAAACTCTTGCCATGACCATTTACCACATAGCCAATAAACTTGTTGGTCCATTACGGTACACAAGATTTTATTTGTTTTTACAAAATGAGATAATTAAAAGCATGCCATAGATGATTTCCTAGTTTTAAACTCATACACACGTTAACTCCACTCATGCCTTCAGAAAGTTACACTGCCCTAGTAAATGACAATCATGCTAAAAAACACACCTCTGGTTCAGTCTGTCCTGATGAGGAAGACGAGGAGAAAAGACGATGAAGAGTCCTCCTCATGGACTGCAGGGCACCTGTTATGATTTGAAGAACACCGGTTCAATTTAAACAAGCCAACTTTGATATCAAAAACTTCTACTGGTGGACATTTAGCTGGAATGAATGAGCTTGAATTGGTTTTGTGAGTACATTCTAACACAAGGTCTATATGCTGAATTGGTGTAGAGCTGGATACTGACCAGTTAGAACCTTTAAGATCTTGTTGCCAGGTAACAATACATATAAACTTACCAGATGTGGTGTGATTAGTGGAGATATCTGTGGTTTTGGTGGACCCCAGCGGGCCGTTACACTCTTCAGAGACTCTGTTATCCTGTTAAACATTTTAGTAACAGTGTACGATTAGTACACTCAAATAATTTGCTTGATTTTCAGAAAAGAACATATATTTGGCATAAAGTTCTGCTTATTGATGTCAGATCAGAGAACTTAAAATCTGCCTCTGAGCAAAACAAAAAGAGAACAAAGATGTTCTCTTAGGGGTTTTTCTGGGAAAAGCAGTGTGTGAGAATACTCCTCTCACCTCGTCTCCATTCTCCTCTCCAACCTCCTCATCCACAAAGGCGAAGGACTCCCAGTTGACCTGTGACCCCGGGCTGGAAACGCCCTCACCTCGGTTATAAACCCGCCTCTCGGCTGAGAGACACCAATCCAAGGCAGCCTGAAGTTCACATCTCTCAATGGAGCCCAATAGAATCATTGACTCTGAACGTGGGAAAATAATTGACTTTTTTGACATTTTTGCCAAAAAGAATCATCACACTTCTGCACATATTAGTCTAAAAAGCCATCATAACTTTATATCTCATAATTGCAATTTTGTGTCCCGTAATTGCAATTTTATTCCTCACAATGTGACTTTATATCTAACAATTGTGACAATTTCTCATAATTCTCATAATTGCTCTTATAATGTGACTTTATTATTTTTAACTTTACTTCATAATTACCTTTATTTTGTACTCTTTGATGAAAATGGGCTTCTATATTTTCCAGTGTGGCTTTATATCTCATTGTTGCGACTGTTTTCTTATAATTGTGTCTTTATTTCTCTCAACTGTGACTGTATATCTCACAGTTTGACTTTATTTCTTGCGATGTAACTTTATCTCTCTTAATTGTGACTATTTTTCATGGTTGAAAGTTTATATCTTTCAGTTTGACTCAGGGCCGTAACCACCACAGACATTGAGGGGGACAAGTCCTCCCCAATAATTAAAAGTTGCCAAACTGTCCCCCCAATATCTTAGGATGACAAAAAACCTTTAAAAGATATATTTAAGCAGCTCTCTTGTTAGGATGACGAAAACCTTTAAAAGTTATATCTGCAGCCTGCTCTGCCTCTGCGGTCTAACAGCGCTCGTCAATGTTGCAATAACTGAGATGACCAATCAAATCAAAGTAGGCAGGGTTTACCTGCATCTGTGCATCTCTTTCTACAAAAAAATAAAGCTGTGAGTTTAATTACTTAAAAACAGTGATTTGACCTCATCGTTGTTGAGTAATATAATGTAGCAATCCAGTATCAAAAATATTTTATTATTAATTAAAGTCGTGGGGCAGCGGGCCGTAGACAATACGTTTCTGTGCCCTGATTTGTGTGCGAGTGGTGTGTGTGTGCATGGGTCAAGTGGCGCATTAATATAGCTTTTTATATATACACTGCTGTTCAAAATCAGTTAGATTTTTAATGATTTTTTAATTTTAATGAGTCTTTTATGCTCTTCAAGGCTTTATCTATTTGATCAAAAAATAAAAAAAAAATAAAGTCATTTTAAAATATAATTTAGTTTGTGACGCAGTGCTGAATTTTCAGCATCATTACTCCAGTCTTCAGTGTCACAAGATCCTTCATAAATCATTCTAAATAATATGCTGATTTATTAACAGTACTGAAAATGTTGTGCTTCTTAATATTTTTTGGAACCTGTGATACTTCTTTTTTATTATTTGACGAATAAAAGGATAAAAAGAATAGCATTTATTCAAAATAGTAATCTTTTCTTTAAAAAAAAAAAAAATTATCCATTTAACACATCCTTGCCGAATAAAAGCATTAATTTTGTTTTTTAAAAAAGAAGAAACCATTTAATGACCCCAGACTTTTGAATAGTAATTTCTATTTTGAATAAATACTGTTTAAAACACTTGTCTTAAAAAATAAACACTGTTGTCTTTTTAACTTTTTTTTTTTCAATGAATCCTGAAAATAGTAGCACTCCCAAATAAAATATGAAGCAGCACATATTTTATAAATCATAAATCAGCAGAGTAATAATGAAAGTAATTGAAGTAATAATGCTGAAAACTCAGCTTTGTTTCACAGGAATAAATTATATTTTAAAGAATATTAAAATATAAAACTTATTTTAAATTGCAATAAAAATTCACAAAATGGCATTTTTCTCTGCATTTTTGATCAAATAAATTCAGCCTTGATGAAAGAAACTTCTTTTAAAAACATTAAAAAGCTTACTTATCCCAAACTTTTGAATATATATATATATATATAGGTAAGTTGGTCCCCCCCAATGTTCAAGACACTGTTACGACCTTGATTTGACTAAACAGCATAACTGAGAATTTAATTGTGATTTTTTTTTCTTGTAAATGTGACACTTTTTTTATAATCTGACTATTTAATATTACCTTCATCTCAAAATTACAGTACCTTTTTTCTTTTTTACTCTGAGACAGAAATGGGTTTCCACACTACTGTATATCTTGCAGAGTGAATTTATATCTCGCAATTGTGATAGCTTGTAATTACTAAATTTGAATATTTCATAATTAACTGTAACTGTGACTTTTTTTGAAATTGTGATTTTATTTCTGACAAAGTAACTATTTATTATTTTGAACTTTTTCACAATTACTACAATTTTTGTATATAAATAAAATATAATCTGCGATATGACGACAAAGTATTTTGTTCACCCAACACAGACCTTTGGAGTCGACGAGCGGGATGGTTTTGAGAGACGTGGACTCCAGGAGATCGTTCAGCTCTCTGTAAGTGGACTGAGGTGACAGAAACTTTATTTTCTTCACCATGATGTCCTCCACAAAGATATTATATTTACTGCCATGCAGAGAAAGAGAGAGATATTTTATGTCAAAATAGTTTCTTTGAATTTTTTTCATTTCAAAACCATCTAAATAAACCTCTAAAGAAGTTATATTGTTCGAAGGGAAAAGAGGTCAAAGATACTATAATCAGTTCAGATCCAACATCACATCTAAAAATACACCAGTCTCTAGAGATCTGGTAGTGGTACCTGATGTGGCCAATGCCGAGCTCTGGAAGATAGGGCAGCTTTTTGACCTGAATGATGGAGTCATAAAGAGAAGGCTGTAGACCCTGTGCCACCATGTTGGCAAGAATCACAGCCACCATCATGGGCAGGATGTGCGAGATCTGACCCGTCAGTTCAAAACAGATGACTGCTGTTGAAACTGTGTGTGTGACTGCTCCTGTCATAGCTGCTGCCCCTACACACACACACACACACACACACACACAGAGAAGCAGGGGGTCAGATGCAGAAAATCTGAAAGGGGATGCATACGAGAAGTATAAAACTGCTACTTTAAGAGTAAAACTGGATTTTAGGGGTGTGAAGGGTTGGCTGGAAGGGGAATATTTGCAGACCTATCACTGCATAGCCTCCAGGCAGGATTTGGTACACGATCCCATCAAACAGAATTCCATTCGGAAACAGCGTGGCCATAATCTCACCCACCAAACGACCAAATGCTGCTCCTGCGTTTCAGAAACATCATCATATTATCTCAGTTAAAAATAATATATATGTGTCTCATTATGCAATTATTTTTCCCCTGCAAAGCCTACCATATCGTATTTGCTATGCAAATTCCCAAGGCCTTTAAATGAACATGATCAAAACTTGCTGAAAAAACCCGTTGTACACAATCTTTCACATGCCTTCTGTTGTCTGATTGATCGTTTTTACTTTTTAGCAATTGAAAGCTTTTAGTATCATTCTAAAAAGGCTCCACAAGTCTTTCTGATGTGAAATCTTAACAGATTTTCATGAAGTAAACGCAGAATATCTTTTATATTGTTAGTGATATTTCAAGATAAACACTTACTGGACTAAAGCAACTTTGTACCTGACTGAACCTTGGTTTACTTGATTATCCATACACCATTTTTTAGAAAAATAATTTCAAAATATTACTATCAAATATGATATGTCAGGCTTTTGGGGAATGTTTATTTTTACACATCTCACTCATAATTTTATTGCATTGAATTATATTTAGTAATTAGCAATAAAAAAATACAGAGCTTTAATCATAAAACTAAGCATTTAAATATCATCTTACTAATTAACTGCTATTATTAGAAGATATAGCACGAAAACTGATATTTATATGCATATATATATATAAGCAGTCTGCTATACTGTTATAAAGATCTGATTTATATTACAAGCTATCAGAACTGCATCTTACATGTGGCCAAATAAATATCAGCAACTACACTAAATTGCATATTTTTGCTCAGCTTTGGTCCTCTGAATAAAATTGAGATGTTTTTTTTCTCCTTGAGCATGAGCTCCTTATTCTTCTGTATCAAGTTATGTGAGAATTGTTTTATTATTTCACAGGATTAATATTATACTAGCCATACCCACTAAATATTTGATAGCACATAAAAGCACACAATGTTTTATTTAAGTTGCATCAGAACTTTGCATATATGGACACTGAGATATAAACAAAATGATATGTCCAAATTTAATAAGCAAAATTAATAGCTAGGTCTCAGAAAGTTACACGACATGCTAATCAAAAAAGAATGACTCACCCAATGTAAAAACAGGCATGAAAGCTCCAGAAGGGACTGGCATTGTAGTAGAGACCGCAGACATCCAGAACTGTGCGAACGGGAGACCAGAAGGAAATTACACAGCATACATTATGAAATTTGGTTACAAAAGTCTTTCAACAACAAGCCAGCACCTTCATGACGAAGAAGAGGAGAAGGATGACGAAGACGCTGACTTGTGGGTGGAGCCAGGCAGCAGAGCGACCCAATCCGGGTGGAGCCGGTGAACCCGAGATCTTTGTCCAAGTGAAGTTATCAAACAGTGAATTAATGCACTCTCTTGGCATCAGCTGTGTGACAAAAGAGAAACAGAGACTCAACATATTAAAAGACTTCCAAAGGACTCATTCATGACGTAGCAGTGAAGAGAAACAACAGCTGCCTTGTGAGTCTCAAGCAGCTCTTTAATGACAGTGTTACGCTTCAATAAACTAGCTAATCTAGGCTACATGTTACAATGTTTGTTACAATGAAGTAGCCATATTCAGAAAGTGAAAACCTACAATGGTGTAGGAATTGGTGCGTAGGGATGTAATCTCACAAATTAAAGGTGCACTCAGTCATTTTTTATACAAAAAATGAAAAGCAATTTCAGGGAATATCGGTAATATGATAAATACTCACATGAGATGAATAAAAAAAGAGCTGCTTAATTCTACATGGAGTGGGTCACATACGTCACATATGCATATGTCACATGATCAGACATTTTACACATATCAAGAATTACTCATGATTACAGAGACCCACACATGACATACAGGGATAGATAATAAAAATACACTGTAGATAATAATAATAATAATAATAATAATAATAATAATAATTAAAGATAATAATAATACTCTGTAGATAATAATAATAATAATAATAATACACAATAATAATAATGCTTATTTTAAAAAATAAAAAAGGTAATTGCGACTTTTTATCTCACAATTCTGACTTTTTTCTCTGAATTGCATGATATAAACTCACAATTGTGAGTTAAAATGTCATACTTGTGAGATATATAGTTGCAATTCTGAGAAATATAGTCAGAACTGCGAGATATAGACTTTTTTTCTCAGAGTTGCGAGTTTATATCTCGCAAGTATGACTTTATAACACACAATTATGAGTTTATATCATGCAATTCTGAGAAAAAAAGTCAGTATTGTGAGTTTATATCACTCAATTCTGACTTTATAACACACAACTGCGAGTTTATATCATGCAATTCTGAGAAAAAAAGTCAGAATTGTGAGTTTATATCTTGCAATTCTGACTGTATAACACGCAACTGCAAGTTTATATCTCCCAATTCTGTGAAAAAAAGTTGTCAGATAAAAAGTAGCAATAACCTTTTTTTTTTCAGTGTCGGAAACGGGCTTTATAGCTTTATCTATAGAATTGTTAGTCTATATCTTGCAATTCTGACATTATAACTTGCAATTGCGAGTTTATATCTCACAAATCTGTGAAAAAAAGTTGTCAGATAAAAAGTCGCAATAACCTTTTTTTTTTTTTTTTTTTTTTTTTTTTTTCAGTGGCAGAAATGGACTTCCATAGTTTTTAAAATTTGGCTTTTGAAAGAAAAAAAAAAAGCTTCTGAACTGGTTAAGTCTGAGTAACAGTCCTCTGCGGATGTAAACTTAAAACGCAAGTGTATAGTATATCCAAGCAAATACATACCTCTCCAGCCATGAACTGTCCGAAGCCCGGAGGAAATGTGAAGGAGGCTATAATTAGTGTCACAGCACCAGGATAAATCAACCGGCTACAACAAACACAAACAGATGTAATTACCACTGTAATGGTGTAGTATCATGAAATTTTGATGCTATTAATTTCACTGTCAATGTCATATGCAATGCAAGTCAAATAATAGAATAATTAAAAAAAAATTAATTTTAAAGCTAAAATTGGTTTATGAAAGAAGTTTATTCATATGTAAATGGTGACTTGCTGTTTTGTGAGGAACCGCGTAAGAGCCGTCGGTCTCCTCATGATCAGAACAACTTGTCTGTTCAGATAGACAAAGAACGCCCCTAGAAACCCACATGAGATCCTACAAAGACACACATAAATTTAGAAACATCAGCTAGAGATCAAAAATTGTGAAATCTATTTGAAGATACAACATTTGATGGGGCAGTCTTGGCCTAATGGTTAGAGAGTCAGACTTGTAACCAAAATGTCGTGGGTTTGAGTCTCTGTACCAGCAGGGATTGTAGGTGGGGGGAGTGAATGACCAGTGCTCTCTTCCACCCTCAATACCATGAATGAGGTGAGACCCTTGAGCAATGCACCGAACCCCCAACTGTTCCCTGGGCGCCACAGCAATATGGCTGCCAATTGCTCCGGGTGTGTGTTCACGGAATGTGTGTGTGTGTGCACTTGGATGGGTTAAATGCAGAGCACAAATCACATCACTTTCACTTAATATATCCAGCTACATTTATGGTAAACAATTTTTTTTAGGTGCATATAAACAAAATGAATCAATAACTGCACATTCTGTACAAGCACGTACATAGACACACACTAATCCACACACCCAATTATTGCAAAAGCTGGCAGTTCCTGCAGGTCAAAGGGGAAGTCCATACGAAAGTTTGTACGAAACAGTGCTGTTATCGTAACTGTGGAAAAAAACAAACATGCTTTAGTCATATTTAAGCAAAATCGCTGTTGTTCTGAATATCAGTACTGTTATTCACAACTACACTAAGTATGCTTGTGTAATAATGCTTTTATACAACAGTTAAATAAACATTAAATTAATATTAAGTAGACACAACATTGACACTTTGTCTATTTTTTTCCTCCGATGAAAATAGTTAAAAATGAAGGTAAAGCGGGATGAAATGTTGTGTGTCAACAATGGTGTCTGTTTACTGAAAGAAACACTATTATACGGAATGAAATAATCTAGTGAATTATTCAGTGATTCACACATCTACTGTCGTAACAATGTAACCTACAAAATAAGTCACTGAAAAATACACACCACTAATAAACAGACTGAAAGCCTGTCTAAAACATGCAAACACACACACAAGCAGACTGATAGAAAGAGTGAAAAGTTTTATTGTTGTTGGACTGTACATCAGCACCTTTGGAACATTGCTCAGCTGATTAAAACTGATGACCGGAACCAAATGTTTTATAATGCATTTCATTTATAGAGATCAGTAAGCAGTGGACAGCTTGACATCTAGCATGAAATTAATTTATTATTCATTTATCGTATCTGCTTGTGTGTGTGTGTGTGTCTCACCAGAATCTTTGTTCCACACTGACAGTACTCGGAATATGAAGGCACTGAACGTGGCAGCAAAATATCCTCTCCAGTAATTCCTCACTGCAAAGTATGTCGACGTGACCTCAATACTGAACAACACACCTGAGAGATAGAGAGCAAGTTTAGTAATAGATAAAAAAAGAAAGTTAAATAACAGCTGAGAAAGCAATTTAGAAACAGAACATAAGAGTGGATTAGTAATAACAAAAACAAATAATAATAGTTTAAAAAGTAAATAAACAATAAATTAATAAATAAATAGATCTATAATAAATAATGTAAAAAAAAAAAAAAATATTACAAAAATAATGACTATTTTCAAACAGTCTTCCCCAAACACTCTCACTATCTGCTATTGGTCAGTCAAACAAATAGCCCCGCCCCAAACTCACTCCAGTGGTTGAGACAGCATTGACAGGCACAAACAAACCACCACAGTCATGGAAAGCAACACATTTGGCTTCTAGAAGTAAAAATCTTAATCATTGTATCAGTTGTCTTATAATGTTAACTTATAAACCTTTAAATAAAGACCTATTCTGCACTATGAGGATGTTAATCAACTGTCTACAGTTTTGTTGAAGCTACATTTTCAACTTTTTTCTTAAATAATTTTGTCTAACCATGGAATTCCTGGTGAAAAACAACAGTGGCCATGATTCTGTAAAGAAATCCGATGAGCAAATCATCTCCAAAGAGCACTTCTGCCCCTGACCACTGCCATGAAATGCAGAGAATGACATAATATCACACCAATCTCCCTACACTCTACTTCCCACTACTCTCAAACTGCATGTTTTGCAATAAACATAAAAAAATATTGTTTCTATATATAACCACCATCTTTAAATCAATAGATTTATTTTTCTCCCTTGTTTTAATTTCGATAATGTCATTCACGATGCTTCATGGGACACCTTGTAGCCTTGTAGCTTGTTAGTTTGGTTCATAACTCATAGCTCATTAACACAAATGTATTTATTTTTTAATCCCTATGGCAAAAAAAACTTCTGGAACCAAGGCCGCTGAAAAAGTGTACTCTAAAATAATGATAATTTAATAATAAGAGTAGCATTAATGCTAAAGTGTTTACACCTACAGTCAAATCAACTGGCCAATGGCTTATAGTTCTTTTCTGGATATTAAGCTTTTCAAAAGTATATTATCATCAAAAAAAAATCATACTTCATTAGAGAATTAAATAAGCTTAAAAGAATTTACATTCAGACACAAACACTTTTCGAAATCCACATGCACTCTCTAAAAGTTCTTCAAATGTTCTGGCATGCTCTTTATCATGCTCTCCTCGGAGAGAACACACTGTTTAAGATAAATAAAACATGCACAGAATATAAATTTATAACACACGGGGGGCTTTTAACTATGAAGTGTTGACGAGGTTAATTATTCAGCAGGCATCAAGCTGAAAAAGAAGAAGAGGAACTGAAAACTACAGGGATAGAAGGAATGAGAGATTTTTACCTCCAAGGGGAGTCCCAAAACAGCAGCCCACCCCAACAGCACATCCTACTGTCAGTATGTCTGTGTAACCATAGGGGTTCTACTGACACCGAGACAGAAGAGAGAGAAAGAGAGAGAGGGAGTTTGAGGAGAAGGCAGAAAGGAGAATGAGGGTTAGAAGGGAGGGAGATGAAGGGATGTAAAGAGAAGAATAGATAAGGAATGTCAGCGGGTACATTGCGTGGGAGGGAGAGAGAAGAATAAAAAAAGAGTAGAGCCGAATGGAAAGAGAAATAAAGGGAATGATGGATAAAGAGAAGCAAAGGAAAAACAAAAGGATTACGTGAATACACAACTGTGTGGCAAAGAAAGGCAAACCAAAGCTTTACACACGTACCAACTAAGCATACTGTAAATACACTAAAAAAGAGAAAGAATATGAGAAAGACAAACATCATGTTGTGAAGTTCAGTGTACAGTGCGTATACATGGCACAATGCAATGCATGCTGGGTAAAAGTGGGCGTGACTTGCCTCCCACTGGGGCGGCGAAACAGGTGGCCACTCCCACGGCACAGGCACACACCAGCAGATCCTGAACATGGGCACTATTCTGGGTCATTTGGATGGGGTTAAAATAACAGCATCAGGACACACATTCAAGACACATGCCAAAAAATACCATCACTATTAATACAGACAGACGAAAATAATGAGGTGTTAGGGGAGGGACAATGAGACAGGGATAAAAAGAGAATACAGGGAATGAGAGAAGAGAAATATGCAATTAGTATGTCTAGCATTTATTTTAATTCATAAACATTAGACACGCACACAAATTGTAATATTAAACTGAGTATAACATTCAAAAGCTCATGATAAGTTCATCATAATCGTTAACTGTTGATCAGAGACAGGTTTTGGCATCTGTCTACTCATAAAATAACTCATGATGGCTGTGGTGTGGAGTGGGAATTGATATGCCAATGAGAGGTAACTTGATCCTAGATCAGCAGCTTCTGAAGAGTTACTCACACTCTCGTGCCACACACACACACACACTCACACAGATGAACATGCTCACAGGGACTGATTTTTACCTCATACACACCGGTGAAGATGGACATGACCCTGCTCAGCACTGCCGCACATATACTGGCAATATGCACAAAAGGACCCTGAGGATGTAATGGAGAATATTAATCAATAAATTACAGAAGATGAACAATATACTGTATCTATGAGGAGAGTTTATCTAACAAAATTAATTTCTCTGAATCAAACAAAGACCCGCAATTAGTGATGCAACCAGTTAGCAAGATACTGAACTAATGTACGAACAGAACTAAAGAATATGAGAATAAGAGAATGGGATGGATGGATGTACAGACAGAGAGACAGACAGGTTTGTAGATAGATAGATAGATAGATAGATAGATAGATAGATAGATAGATAGATAGATAGATAGATAGATAGATAGATAGATAGATAGATAGATAGATAGAGAGATAGATAGATAGATAGATAGAGAGATAGAGAGATAGATAGATAGATAGAAACAGAAAGACAATAGATAGATAGATAGATAGATAGATAGATAGATAGATAGATAGATAGATAGATAGATAGATAGATAGATAGATAGATAGATAGATAGATAGATAGATAGATAGATAGATTATAATCATATAATTGATTATAATTGTTATAATATTCAGTTCCATTACTGTGATGTTCATTTAATCATTATTATTTTTATTATTATTATTATTTTGTATATGTATACTAAGCTTTGGCAATATTGTATCATTTACATTCATGCCAATAAAGCAATCTGAATTGAATTGAATTGAATTGAACTGAATAGATAGATAGATAGATAGATAGATAGATAGATAGATAGATCGATAGATAAAAAAACAAAAAAAAAAAAAAAAAAAAAAAAAAAAAAAAAAAAAAAAAAAAAGATATAAAGATAGATAGATAGATAGATAGATAGATAGTCAGACAGAAAGACAAACTGATAGACAGATAGACAGATAGATGGACAGACAGACAGACAGACAGACAGACAATAGATAGACAGACAGAGACAGACAGACAGACAGAAAGATAGATGTAAAAAGATCTTTATATTTCAATAAAATATTGTACATTTATATATTTCTATAAAATTTTTAAATGATAAAGTAGCAGAGGTCCACCTCCTTCCCGATGGGCATACCACTGCCCAGCCCAGCCGTAAGACCGATGACTTTAGCCACAAACGCCTTGAGCGTCAGATACTCCTTTAACACCACACCTCTGAGAATGGTCTTGAGCTCAGGGATCCCAGAGCCTGAGGGACAGAGAAAAGATTTTCAAGAGAGAGGGAGCGATGCGTATGAAATTAATCCATAAAACACAAACACAATTTCACACAGAGTGTAGATCTTGTCACACGGATTATAAAAGAAGAAAAAAGACTGGCGTGTATCCTCTAGTCTGATGTGGAGCACATGAGAAAGCTATCAAAACAATTCTGGCGTGCAGAGGTGAGAGAAAGAAAGAGAAAACAAGGCCATGATGATCACATCTTGAAAAGAGGGCAGGAAGATTTGAAGTGTTGTGGGTGGTTAAGGTGGACTGAGGACAAAAACTAGACAAAAATTTAATATACAGCATAATAGCTGAGTACAGATGACAGAACAGAGGGACACAAAAATGATTTGTGACATTGTGAGCAGAGAACCAAAATAAAGATGTGAATGCAAGGGTAAAGAACGGAGGACAAACAGAAATAATACAAGGTAATAAAAGCAGGAATTAGAGGACGATGAGATGAACAAACCAATAGCTTGTGGAGAGACCAGGTGGCAGAAGAAGGATGCAAACACGATAAGAATGATGGGATACGAGACCCAGGCCAGATACTGCAGAGCCACATTCTCCTTCAGCTCTCCAAACATCCACTTATATGCTGAGAGAGAGAAAAACAGACAGGTTTAAGAGAAGTTCTGCTGTAAGACACTGTCTATTTGATCACACTAAGGCAGGTCCCATAATAATTACGAATGGGGATGAAAAATATTGAAGTGTTTTTGTTATGTTTTTTGTTTTTTTACCAATATTTTTAATCTGTTAGACAAGTCTTTCATTACTATTCATTCTTTCATTTCATTCAAACATGGTACCATTTGAAGCCTGTAATGGTATTCAAGGAATAGTTTATCTAAAAATTGATTTATTACAGACACGCAGCTTTTCATTTCAGAAGACGTTAATTAATGGACTGGAGTCAAGTTGATTACTGTTGAGGGATCTGGAATAGGTCATGCAGAATAAGGCATTAATAGTATATGTGTTTTATACAGTATTTATACACGTGATTATTTTAAAAGGGGGTGATTCTTTTCTATACCCACTGTGAGCACTAATTAACAACCAATATGCTCGTAATATGCATGCTAGTTAAAAGTGAGAATTGATACTTAAACTAAAGTGTTACCATGGGAAAAAAAAATACTATGGAAGGCAATGGCTACCAGCAAATGTTTGGTTATCCACATTCTTCAAAATATCTTCTCCAGTGTTTAGCAGAAGAAAGAAACTCATACAGGTTTGAAACAACCTGAGGGTGAGTAAATTAAGTCAGAATTTTCATTTTTGGATAAACTATACTTTTAATATAATATAGTTATATGTCTGGTATATACAGACATACAGTATATAGACAAGGTTTGCATTTTAATTCAACTGTTTCATAAGCAGATGTTATTACTCTCTTTTATTTGTGATGCTATGTTTTTTGAAACATGACAAAATTTTAGACTTAAATTAAATAAATTTGATTACATTTTTTAAATAATTTTATTAAAATGATAAAAATTATGATGTTTGGAAATTCCACCTTTGCTAAAAAGTAAATGATAGAAACAGCTACTGTGTATATCACTGCACAGCCATCCATAGAAGCCAACAATTATCCTCAGTTTACATATCAGAGAATATACACTATAACTGATTTCAGAAGTTTGGGTAGGATATTTTTGAAATAAGTCTCTTATGCTCACCCAGGTAAAACTGTAATATTGTGAATTTTTATTACAATTTGAAATAACTGTTTTACTGTATATTTTAATATATTTTAAAATATAATTTATTTCTGGGTCGAGAAAGCTGAAATTTAGAATCATTACTCCAGTCTCACATGATCCTTCAGAAATCATTCTAATATTGTGATTTACTCCTGAAGAAACATTTCTTATTATTACCAATGTTAAAAAAAAAAATATTTTGTAACATTGTAAATTTCGGTAACACTTTACAGTAAGGTTCATTAGTTGACATTAGTTCATTATTAGTACTTCTAGTAACACTTTACAATAAGGTTTATTAGTTAACTACTTTAGATAAAATGAACCAAGAATGAACAATATTTCTAGAGCATTTATTAATCTTAGTTAATTTTAACATTCATTAATGCATTATTAAAATCAAAATTGAGCTTGTGAACATTAGATAATGCACTGTGAATTAACGAACTAACAATGAATGACTGTATTTTCATTAACATTAACAAAGATTAATAAATACTGTAATAAACGTACTGTTTGTGGTTCGTTCACATTAACTAACACTAATGGAACCTTATTGTAAAGTGTAACCACACTTCTAAAGCGTTTATCTTAATGTTAGTTTCAACATTAACTAACACATTATTAAAATCTAAAGTTAATATTATTTAATGGACCTGAGGTAACATGAACTAACAATGTTGTATTGTTTTGTACTGTATATTGTATTAAATTTTATTATATTAAATTACGTTAATAAAGGTTAATAAATACTATAACAAACAGACTGCTCATTGTGCTCACAACATTAACTAACATTAACTAATGGGACATTATTGTACTGTATGTTACCAAATGCCACACAGTCACTTTTAATCAATTTAATGCCTCCTTGCTGAGTAAGAAAAAGTATTAATTTCTTTCAAAACAGAACAGTTTTACTGACCAAACACTTGTGAATGGTTGTCTAATTTCAAGCAGAAGGAGAGTATTTCAATTTTAAACATTACTGTGTAATGGGGTGGGCGATATAAGCTAAAATTCATATCACAATATTTTACACTGTCCAGGCGATATCGATATTATATTGCGATATGAGGAAAAAAATTACAGGCAAAACATTTTAACCTTATATAACTAGACAAAGTGAGGGATTGGATATAGACCTGAAAAGTCTTTTTTTATTGTGCCATTGTTTTTCTCAAAAAGTGCAAATGTGCAACATGATGTAGGCCTGTATGAATTAAATTAAATATTGTGTGGTTGAGTTGGCCGGTGGTTCCCAAACGGCATCCACGGTATAACCAAATCCATATCATGGAACAACATTATACCATAGTCACTTTCAACTTAAGGCCAACTATGCCCAGCAACAGCCTTCAGCCACAATTACATTACAATATAGCAGAGCCTCTCAAACCTTATTGCTTAAATATATACAGGCTTTAAGTGTCACCAAATAGGCACATACTGCACTGTTCTATACCTTGTAGGCTCTTGGCACTGGCATAGTCCATGCTCCAGCTAACCAGAGCCATAGTGAGACCTAAAAGAACCAGGAAGATCCAGTCCTCGCCCAACTTTGTCACAATATACCTCTGGATCCGGGCCAGGCAGTCTGCAATGCAAACATATTTTAATTGCTATTCACACTAGACATTGCATTTTATCTATACTTTAGACCAGTGTATTTGATTTCTAGGTAAACAAAATGGGTTTTCTTTAGTCACTCACCCTGGCATTTGGAATAGGGGTGTGGCTTCTTTGTAGAGGAGGAGGGGCTTAAACCAGGAGTCATGGACCCAACATCCAGACTGGCATGATGTGCTTGACCGTGGTCTCTCCTGGTTGCCTTGGCATTGCCAGCATGTCTCTTCCATTGCCTTTCAGTCAACAGACGTGTGGCCTCCTGTCTGGCAATATTACCCAGCTGCTCCCGATATTCCCCATACAGCTGAAAAGACAGAATGCGGGTTTCTACCAGGAACAGAAATGACCACGACACCCACATTGATCACCAGAGTGAAGGAAATCAGTGGAAGGAAAATCTGCAGTGAACAAAGCAAATATGGGTAATGTGGATAATTGCAATTTAAAGGGGGAAAAGCCTTTGATTTCACACAGAAGTTCTGATTTAACATCTTTTGGAGTGATCACTGGTTCACTGGTTGTGCGTACATACTTGTGGAAGTAGGAATGTGAAGTGAATCAATGTAAGTGTGTGTGGTGGTGAGTTACAGTCAGTTGTATATGTCAGACAGAAACAGTTAGGCTGTCTAACAGGGCAGAATGGAAAAAGTGCTCCCATGAGAGACTTTCAGTCATACATAGAGTACACACACATGCACAAGCTTCAGCCCGAAAGTACTCAAAGTTCCCAACTATACTGCACCAACTTTAAAAAAGAGCCAAACATCCCAAAAGAAAGAAAGGACAGACTAAGGTCATCATGAATCTAATGGCAAAATGACATGGGGTGGTTCTTGATTTAGTACATTAGGATTTGATTAGATCATGGGGATCGGTTAGAAGTGGGCGATGCAAACTAAATGGAGGCCATTAAAAAAATAATCATCATCAATTTCAATTTCTTGGTGAGTTACATGAGCATACAAATGCAAAAATAATGGACTGTCCATCAGGATAGACCACACACTCTTGATTTTGGCCAGTAAAGGAGGAAGTGATCCACCATGACATTCTTCACCTTTCTTCCATTACACCCAATACACACGCCTACATACATACATTCTTGAGCAGCACAGATCCCACATGGTGCAAGACTGAAGGGATCAGATTCAGCCCCCACATGCCCATTCAAAAACAACAACAAAAAATAATCAATAAACATATGATACAACTCAAAATATTTGTATATTTATATAAGGCATTTGAAACAACAGATAAATATATCTAAAAAAAATGAGCATGCATGCATAAATAAACAAACAAAGTACATAAACACAAAACTGTTTTTGGTAGCTGTATACATGCTAAAAAAAGATACAATTTCAGTACAGAACTCAATGAACCAAACCATTATAGTATGATTCAGACCTGATGTGTGAGTCCTACCAATAAATTACATTTAAAACATTGCAGTATGAGCAGTGTTCTTCATTACTCAAAATGTAAATTTACTGTAGGTTTGTTTTACAAATGAGTCCAGAAAGAGTTTTTGAACTTTTTTGGATGTTCATATTAAATTATAGGCCAGAATTTATTATCCGTTTCAACTCAGCTATTATTCTTATTCACTAATAATTGACAATGTTTTTTTTTAATTTTTTATTATTCATGAACAATTATTATACAGTAGACCAGTAGTCTGTAGTAAGGATTGTTTACTAATGGTATGAAAAAAGGACAGTACATTAAATAAGTAAGCAGATACAAGTATGTGGATTAAAGGGTTAGTTCACCCAAAAATGAAAATTAGCCCATAAATTACTCACTCTCAAGTTACCTAGGTGTATAAGACTTTCTTCTTTCAGACGAATCAAGTTGGAGTTATTTGTCTTTGATCTTTCAAGCTGTTTTATGGCACTCAGCGGGTGTTGCAGTGCATCAGTCCAAAGGAAGTTAAATAAAAAGCGCCCATCCATAAAAATAAACAAAAAGTGTCTCACAGGGCTCCGGGGGGTGAACAAAGGCCTCCTGTAGCGAATTGATGCATTTTTGTAAGAAAAATATCCATATTCAAAACGTAATAATCACTTTAATGTAGCTTGTGCCAACAGTTGTACACAGAAGCAGCTCCGGGCTGATGACGTATGAGTTCGGCGTTGCACATGCACTGGTGAGTCTCGTGATAACCAATGTTTGTTAACAGAACCAAAGGAAGCAAAGTTTCCTTACCTTAGCAAAGGAAACCAGTCTCCTCTTGGCTTATATCGAAATCCTCCGACATTCTTCTTTACAAATCCTCATTTTGTACTTCTACCATTGTTTTGTTTTGACCTCATTCGTCACTTCTGAGCAGCACATGCGCAAAGCCAACCTCATATGTCATCCGCCCAGAGCTGCTTCCATGAGCGCAAGCTAGATTACAGTGATTATTACGTTTTGAATATGGAAATTTTTCTTACTAAAACGCATTGATTCACTACAGGAGGACTTTGTTCACCCACGGAGCTGTGTGAGACACTTTTTATTAAGGATGGGTGCTTTTTATTTAACTTTTTTGGACTGATGCACTGCAACACCCACTGAATGCCATTAAACAGCTTGAGATATCAAAGACAATTTTTAATATAACTCCAACTGGATTCATCTGAAAGAAGAAAGTCATATACACCTAGGATGATTTGAGGGTGGGTAATTTATGGGCTAATTTAAATTTTTGGGTGAACTAACCCTTTAACTGACTAAGCGTGCACACACACAAACACACACATATATATATATATATATATATATATATATATATATATATATATATATATATATATATATACACACACATACGTAAATATATATTGTACACTCACATATATTTATATATGTATGTATATACTTTTGTGCACGCAAGTCTGTAATTTTATGTGTAATATATATGTAAGCATATTAGGTTAAATATTATGCTTATTAATGTTCATTACTGTTAATGACTTCTTAGCAATTACATTTAGAATTAATTTAGAATTTATTAGAATGAATTTTATGACATGCATTCAAAATAGAGACAGATGCAAACCCACTTCATGTGTAGCTGCAGTCTTGGACATACTGTATAGAGATTTTACATTCTTCTACAGAGCATCTCACACTATAAGACAGCATTTATACACTGCGCTTGAATATTGGCGCGTACACACACACACACACACACACACACAAATACCCTTGAATGACCAATAATTTAACAAACCCCCTGAGTGTGTAACAATACGCTGCCCAAAGGAACGAAGGAGCCGTGGATAAACGAAAATGTCATTTATTAAATCCAACACACAGGGTAAATCCACACTTGGAAAGGAAGGAAGACACACGTACACAACTGGTAGACACGACAAAGGAGGAATGCAGAGACTGGAACTAAATACATGACTTAACGAGGCAATAACGAGGAACACAGGTGCGCAGAATAACTAATTAGACAAAACGAGACCATGAACAGGAAAACCATATATGTGCAGGAATATATATGTGCTGGGTAATGAGCACGTGGGGAAGGAAAACACAACACAAAACTGACAGAGAGTTAGACAACTTTTAGACTTTTAATTATTTTCTAATTTATTACATTATCATGATAGCGGAGCTTGCGTCAGACAGAGAGCAGAAGGTTGATTCTGCTATTGCCTCTTCATTTTTTAAAGTCAGTACACTAATTCAGGATGACAGCCTGAGAGAGATTGTTCTGTAACAGAAAAACATTTACTTTTACAACAACATATTCTCTCTCTCTTTCTCAAAGACCTGTTTTCCTCATTCCTCTCACTGATTTCCTCAGTGCAGGCTTAACTTTACAACCGTGGCCTAAATCTCACAGAGCCTGACCCCACAGCTCAGTTCTGAAAGATCAGATGATATCTTCTCTATACAACTGAAATCAATCAATAAAATATAAGATCAAGGATAAGACCAAAAAATATATTATTCAACATGCTTTTCTTAAAAAAAGCTCAAAGACAAGAGAGCGAGAGAGAGCTGAAGACAAGAGTAGAGAGTGAAAATTGCTAACAGACAAAAGCAGTGAAGGACATAGTGACTTTAAGAATTAATTAAAAACAGTTAAGTATAATAATACAATCTGGCCCATTTACTGACAGACTGACCAGGAGAGCAAGAAAGACTTATAATATCATACATTTTTATATCATAAAAATTGTAAACATGCACATACTTAATATCAATATAATTACATTAAAACAACACTATATTAACATTACAAAATATTATGTGAATTATTAATATGCAATTATATGTAATAAAATTATGTAATGTTGACATATTACAGTTTGTATTAGTAGTCAACATAATGAGCAATAAACTCACATATTTTGATAAGTGTTGCTCTTTTTATAAGCAGTAACGTTAAACGAAAATACTACGAAATAAAAATTATCTAATAAAAAAAAATATATTTTCTAGACAGTGTTAAAATATAGATTCCAAGTTATAAAATAGAACATTATCAACATCCATTAGTCCCAGTTAATAAAATTCTGTCCAGTGTAGCAAGCTACCAAAATGTTTGTTTCGAGAAAAAATTCAAATATTATAATGTTTAATCTCACCAGAATCTGGTCAAAATTCAGAACAGTCTCAAAAGTGTTCAAATGGGTTCCCTTATCACGGTTCCCATTTCCTCTGTCAGTCTGTTCCTATCTTCTTTTTCATCTGCCACTGTATGTACCTACGTTCCTCCTCTCCTCCTTTTAACCTTCACAAGATACTCAGATATTAGTAACTGTATCTGCCTTATAGGGGGTGCCCTGTAGGTTAACACCCAAGTAAACCACATTACCCATAATGCAGTGCACTTCATTTACATACTGTGGTTGACAGTGGGCTGTCAGCAGCTGTTATTTCACAGGACTGTGGTTTCCTAATCCTGTCTGGCGGTCAGCTGAAGTCCACTGCAGGTAACTGGATGTGAACTTGTTTTCTGTATCATTTCATTCTTTGTCGTCTGTGCTTAAGTTGAATTTGTTTAAACCTGCATTAATGGTATTGATTTGTTGCCTGTTTTAAAACAGTTGCCTGTTTTATGCTGCTCATCAGCTTTGTGACGCAAAATGACATCTCCAAGTTCACTCTACACTGTCATTTATTAAAAGTAGCAAAAGTCCCAAAATAAAAATAAAAAATATTATGAAAGGATGTTTTTAATACACATTATTTAAAGTATTTATAAAGTAAGCCATTAACAGAGAAGTTATAAAATGCTTAGTCTCAGCCTCAGACTGCTTGACTACACAGCACTTTCACAAATTGGCGAGCTCTACTTTAATTGGACAATTCCAGATTTAAGCATCTTCCAAGAATTGACAAATTACAACAAATTAACCACCCTTAAAATGCCAAAAAAAAAAAAAAAAATGGTTTCTTCAAAGTGGACTAGACTTTATGTTGATGGTCAAAAATACACAGGCTACACAAGACTATATAATTCTGAACAGCCTCATTATATATATACTCACTGCAGTGTGTGTGCACTTGGATGGGTTAAATGCAGAGCACCAATTTCGAGTATGGGTTAACATACTTGACAAATGTCACGACTTTCACTTTTTTTCTTTCATTCATATATATATATATATATATATATATATATATATATATATATATATAAAGAGAAATTAAGCTTTTATGTATTTTCACACAGCATGCCCATATTTGAAAGTAGCTTTAATTTTCCATTTATTTTTTTTATCAATAATAATCAAGAAAAACAGGACACGCAACCTTAAGCAAAAAGAAAAAAAAAGTTGGTAAACAAACTTTTTTGACTTTTGATATTTCAGTAGTCTGTAGCAGGGGTTCCCAAACTTTTAAGCCCGCGACCCCCATGATAAATGCGCTGCTGCCCCGCGATCCCGCATGTCATTTTTCCTTTTTTATTCAAAATATTCACAAATTTGTTAGATATGGCATGAAATAGCTGACATCCGATTTTCAAATATATGCAAGTGGAAGTGTTTTGTTGTTTAAACACCTATATAACGATCGCGTTAGTTGAGCTGTATGCGCGATGGGCGCCGCCATCTTAGTTTGTGCCGCAGACGCAGTTCAGAGAATCGGATCTGTTGGATTTACAACACGTGAATTCATCCACTTCTCATAAAAGACATAAAATAAAGTGGATGGTGAACTGGGAGAATAATAGAGTAAACTTTAAAGTTACTTACACAATGTGTATCTGATATGCATAAAACGTGTCTAATTATAATGGAAAGGATTATTATTGCCTCGTCCTTTGACATCAGTGTGTATTTTACAAACTCTAAATGTATGTGTTTTTTTAGTACGTATATGTCTGAAACCTAAAATAAACATTATGTGGTTGAAAACACTGAAAAGTTCCGATGACAGCTCTGAGCGCGCCTGTCTCTGGCTCAGCGCCAGCCAACGTGCGAGAGCACATTTGAATTTCACGTCATGCACTGACCGGTGTGATCGTACACTCCAGGGACCAGTCTAGACTGATCACACCGGTGTGATCGTACGTGCGAAAGGGTTAAAATAATTGCAACAAAAATATATAGGGCCTATATATTTTTTCCACTTTTTTTATAGAAATCATCTCACGACCCCTGCGCCGGGAACCCCACTTTGGGAACCACTGGTCTGTAGTCTGCAGTTAGCAAAGACCTAAGGAATATGCTAATTCATCATCAAAACATTATTATTTGCATTTTTCTCCAATAATGAAGTGAAAGTTCAAATGCAACAACCCTTTTATCTCCTGCACACTTGCCACACTCTCTCCAATTCCCTCTCAGTCTGTTCATTGCTATCTTTCAGCAGTCAGACTCCCAGAGGCCTCTGTGCTAAAGAAGAGGTCATCAGCAGCTGCCTAACCTGGAAGTGAAATCACTTAATTGTGACCATTAAAAACAACATGCAGTGCTGTTTAACATTAGTATAAGAAAACACTGCTGTAAACTAATACATCGGTCATCCGAGACCATACGCTATCACTATCATTAGTTTTTCCATCGTGGTGGAAACTTTCCATTGACTTCTTTTGTTTCACACCAAGCAAATTATAATTTCCATCCTTCAACTCTAAACCTGAACCTCACAGAAACCATTCAGCATTTTTAGGGATAGTTTGCACAAAAATTTAAATTCTATCATGATTTACTCACCCTCACTTGTTCCAAACCTATATGACATACTTTCTTATGTAATACATGTATGTGTTTTTTTATTAACACAATGGAAATCAAAGGTGTCCAATTTCTTGTGGACTCCACAGATGAAAGCTATACAGGTTGGGACCGACATGAGGGCGAGTAAATGATCATAGAATTTTCATTCTGGGTGTACTATGCCTTCATTCCCTCATAAAAGGGATAGTTCACCCAAAATAAATAAATAAATAAACAAACAAATAATGTCATCATTTCCTGTTCAAAATGTATTTATTATAGCAATTATAACTAGATACTAACTGAAAATCTACCTCTAAATCTAGAATGGAATTACTAGAGATGCACCGATTGCAATTTTCTTGGACGATTCCGATTTACGATTTTTTGTTAGTGTGATCTGCCGATACCGTTTTTTGCCGATTCCAATTTTTTTTTTAAGAACTATAATTGACAGCATATACAAACAAAATTTGTGTATGATTTCTTCAATGCAAAAGTTTTTTTTTTTTCATAAAAAAAAACAAGTAAAAAGTCAGAAAAAAAAAAAAAAAAAAAAAAAAAAAAAAACAATAAAACAAAAAAACAAATAAATGCAATAGAATAAAGAGAGCTATGAAACTAAGTTTTTCAGGTTGAGTTATTTTTTATTCAGGTAAGAAATACTTCGCTTACCATTAAAGTTATAAAACAAATTCAGTCGAGAGCAGAAAGTTATTTTCTTTGTCTTTTGTTCTTTGATTAACATGACAGTCAGCAGCAGGAATATTTGACAGTGGTCCCTTTAAGAGTTTATCCACTTGCCAAGAAGGGAATTTTGAAATAATTTTGTATGTATTTGAATGTTTTAGCGCAGATAGCCACTCATTTTGGTATTTGTGGCTCACAAGCTGTATGAGACTGAGCATGGCTTGTGCGCTCCACTAATATAGATCAGTGGTGGTGCACGCGCTTTTGGTGTAAGCGCGAAACCTGCCAGAATTACTATAATAATGCACAGAACAAGCACTGTTTAACCGGTGCGAATGAGACGTGTGTGTGTGAGAGAAGGGGTCGTCGGAGAGAAGAGAGCAACTATGCATGGCTGACGTTATTGCCTGTAGCGCTGGTAACAAAACGGATCAGCTCGAAATCGGAAAGAAGTGAGACTGACCGGCCAGTCACCGATCCGGGCAGATCATGAGGAAAATCGGCCGATTCCGATCCCTGGCCGATTGATCGGTGCATCTCTATAGAACTTACCTGTCGTTACTTTATATTATCCAGTACTTTCTTAGGTAATTACAGTACATGTAAAGCACATGAATTGCAATATAAAGTGCAACCAAAAAGGTAACCAAAATTTTCCGGTTACCAAAATTCTTCAAAATATCTTCTTTTGTGTTCTGCAGACGAAAGAAAGTCAAGCAGGTTTGGAATGGCATGAGGGTGAGTAAAATTTAACAGAATTTAAATTTTTAGGTGAATTATCCCTTTAAGTTGGCAAAAATTTGACAACACACACACATTTGTAATACTGTATTGTGCAAAAAACACACAGCAGCAACAACAGCAGCAACAGTGTATTAAATCTGATTATAGAGGTAAACATTCACATAAAGCCTAAGAATAGGATTACTGATCGAGTTTTTCCTCTGACTGAATCATTTTTCTCTACAGGAATCTCCTGCTTGTGCGAGACAGACAGAAAGGGGACGGCAGGGGCAGTAATGCATTTATGCATAAAACTTACAGAAGTTTAAAAAAGCTCCCGGCCCTGGCCATCTTCCCATTTTGTGCGGCAGGAGAGGTAAATTGATGTGGGAACTCGCGAGCGAGAGAAGAAAGGAAGACAGGTGGAGAAATGGACAGCTGAGGGGAGCTTGTGTGTGGGAACTTAATGACTTGTGACAGTGCAAAACGGACAGCTAAAGAACTGACTCTCGTCTAACCTTCTCACACACCATAATTTACGACTATTCTCTCGCGCTTTCTTTTGACACTTGACCTTTTGTGTTCAATCGATTTCCTTTTACTTTAATACAATCCTCAGTCATTCCCAATAAGCTGTCTAATTGAATCAAACTCAAAAAAATAGCTCAATGCACCTAACCTGCTAACCATACATTCCTCTCGGCCATACAGAGGACATCGAGAGCAGCCGACGGAGAGAGCTAGGTGTATATTTAACCTGCATGCTCAGGTTTCTGCTAGCATATAGCAGCAGAGATGGAGTGCGTAGGTTAGCACGAATACGCACAAATCACGAGGTTTGGTCCACACATCTGCTTAGTTCAGCAAGTCTACGACATTGCAAATAATCCTCAAAGGCATTCGAGGTGTTTTACAGAACCTTCAGAAACCTGAGACTCTTTCCACTCCAAATGAGGCCAGCAAACAGATTTTGGAAAGAAAATGCTGCAACGGTAAGCTGTAAGCGTACCGATAAGCATTAAAAAAGCAAGAAGGTGGAAAGCAGAGCATGCAAACATGGTTTTCTCCCAATAAGCATCTGATAAGGAAGCACAAAACTACAGTATTGGCTCCTATGAAAGTTTACGAGACAAATTTTCTTTAATCAGCAGGGTGCTGACACAGGTTACGACAATTCTCATACCTATTCATGAGTTGTGCTAGAACAGCCCAGTGAGCTCCATGTGTGTCGCCACTAAGAATAGAATGGAAAATCAATTGAAGCTAAGGCTAGTGAAGTGAAAGACTTTGAGACCCATTATTTAAAGTCTCATAAATTGGGCAGACAAGCGTTTCTAGGTTAGAACAGACCAGACTGACCATGACAAACCTCAGCAAGCCACCCACCAAAAGCAAGACAGCAAAATGCCTCGGAGTAAGACAAGAAAACAACGGGAGAGAGAAAGAGGCAGAGAAAGACAGTGACTGACCAGGGTTTGCTGGTATCTCAGAGCTTTCCTTTGCGACGCATCGGCAGCCATCGACACGCTCGCACTGAGCCAAAAATAAACACACAGTCTCACTCCTGTGTTACAGCATATGAAACACATACACTCAACGACTCTTACCCGTTTATTCAGTTACACACACCACCCTGCTCAAAGCGCGAGATACACACGCTGCCTCACTCTTATGTTACAGTACCCGCAACACACACTTGCGAGAAAAATGCTGAGACGAGTGATTCTTCAATTAGATACACTGGAACACACCATCCACAAACTGTTGGTGTCGGCCTACCTGTAATACACTGCAACAACAACACTTATGAAGGAGCAGAGAATGCAAACACATCACAAACATGCAGATATTCACAACTCTTACAAAACATTATCATAGTATCCATAGTTTTTGTCCAATACTTGGTAACGGCTGGTTTGGTATACAAGCAAGCTGGTAACACAAAGGTCAGGGTTCTCAATCATTTTGAGCTACGAGTTTCCAGAATTATTTCAATCCTAGAGTACGGGATAAAGATTTTAAATTACTTTATAGAAATTGCACTCACAAAGAGCAATACTCTTTATAAATTAATCTCCAAGATATGTTAATGTTTTATTAATTTTCAAAAAATTTCCAGGGCCTAAAATCACTATTTTAAAACTCTTGTTTTTGTTTTACCTGACATGTTCCATGACCATGAAAACCTTGAAAAATTTATACCTTAAATGAATTGTAATTCTATTCGGAATGACAGAAATATTCTGGAAAACATCTAATATTCTGGGTTCCTAACAATGAATTTTTTTTTTTTTTTTACAGTGATTTTCAACAAATAGACTGCATTTTTATGAACTATCTTAACAGAGACTGGGAGAAATAATACGGAAATGTACATGACTTTTCTTTTTCTCTTTTCATTTCTTTTTACTTTTTAATTTATTTCCATTTTATTACTTTTTAACCCTTTCCTGGCCCAGAAATCACACCTTTGAAATTGCCTGATATTTCCATGATTTCCAAGAACAAAAACTATAAATCACTTTGGATAAAAGTTTTAAAATTACCTGAATGACAGAAAAGTTATTAATATTAATATTTAACATAAAAAAATATTGGTAACACTTCACGATAAGGTCCCAATTTTGAACACTTTAACAATTAGCAATACATTTGTTACAGTATTTATTAATCATTAACATTAGTTATTAATAAAAATACAACTGCTCACTGCTCTATTACATAATATTAACAGATACAACTTATGATTTTAATAATGTATTAGTAAATGTTAAAATTACCATTAACGAAGATTAATTAATGCTTTAGAAGTATTTGACTTTGTTAGCTCATATTAAAGCGATGTAAACTAATGTTAAAAAATAGCCGATTTACATACATACATATACATACATATATATATATATAGGTTTGCAATGTTAACAATAATCTGAATCTATGATAATCTAGAGGAAGCTATGGTTGCCATGGTAAATTCTTGTTAGGGGACCATTCATTTCATCTACACATTCTGTAGTAAAAACATATAATCCAAACACTAAAATAAACACTGTCAGGATATAGGCAATAAATAAGGATCAATTTTATGAAGAAGGCAAGAAAAAGAGTTCACTATAATGCGTAGTGTAGAGAGTAAAAACTCAAAGACTCAAAGCGAGTGCTGGCGGAGAGAGTGACTGAAACAGATGAGCCCAAATGAGCGTACTTGTGTTTTGTGTTAAATAGATAATACAGGTCCAGATTTGCTTGTCTTTCCTAGCTGCAGCACATGGCTAATCGCTGCCTCATCTCACATTAACGACATCCCCACTCTCAGCCGTTACTAGCAGCAACATGCCTTCCCATCTATCTGTGTGCCTGAACCCCTCCCAGCTGGATTTCCGTTTTACTTCCACCTCTTCTTGTTTTTGTTCCTTCTGGCGAGCACGGGTGTTTTTTGACAGGACACCCCCCCTCTTCGGGGGCACCCGTGTAACATGATGAGTGAGTATGCGTTTTGGAAGGAGCTAGAGTGGGGGGGGCAACGTGACCCAATACAACAGCGTCAATGCAGCAGCGAGGAAACTCAGATGCCCTGCACAGTCTTAAAATACAACTCACTCTTGCCATTATTCAACCTCTACTCTGATTAACGGGCTGATGAATATGTAATCTCTCCGCCAACTCATGGCTTCTAGAGTCTGAAATGTTTACAGGAATTACCCTAGAGAGACATCCGGGTGAAGCATCCACTGATCTGACATGATAAACCTCATACACAATCCTTCGTGACTTCAAGTGGATCTGAAATACAGTGTGTAGGTCGTCGCTTTTTATATCACAACTGGGCCTGCCAATCGATTGGTCGGGATATACCTAGAAAAAAGTCTCGGTGGACGACTAAATAAAGCTTAAAAATAAATAAAGTGATTAAAGTAATCCTCCACACATTTATATACATACCATCTAGGCCTTGCAGCAAAGGCTTCAGTGCTGGAGTCACGCTAACAGGTCAGATGGGTAAGTATTACGGGATCGGTACTATGACGGCCGTTCCTGCAGCCAGGGCAGGACAGAGAAACCCGAGCACACGGATATAAATGCATCACCACGGAAGCCGAGGACAACTCTGAAAAACAGAGAGGGAGAGGGAGTGAGAGACATCTAATACTAAACACCTCAATGCAGAATATAACATCCAACATGGTTATGACACTCGATTATAACCAGCCAGACAATACACTCCAACTCAAACACACACCAACAGATGCATTTATCCTTGCAAACAGCTACAGAAAGAAATCCACAGCACAAGTCAATGGTCTTTGGAACAGTATTTCTTTATTACATGGCAGCTTTTGCATTACAAAAATACAAAAATGAAAGTTTCCCTATAGTTTTCTTAAAGCACCCTTTAGAGCTGGTTAGTACAGATGACGAGGGCAGTGAATAAAGCAGTTAATATCAAGTTTGCTAGGCACTCATCTGGCACAGTCAGGCTGGCAGGGACTAAACTGGATTCTGTTATATGTGCTTTGTGGGTTTTAATACCTTCATAGGGGAAACTTTTAAAACATTTTTACCACAACTAGAACCTGTAGCGCTCAGTGTCACAATGCTTTCACCATTACAATTCTGAACACACATTCAAAACCAGGTGAACACAGCCTGAGAAACACATTAAAATGTATAAATACTGTTAGAGTTGTTTAAAATGAACCCATCTTTCCTTTCATGTAAGGCTGGTTCTGGAGAACATCAGTGTGCTGGCATTCTCACAATGGAACGACTGCAGCATTAAAGAAATACTTACAAACACAGTATGAAATACTTACAAACACAGAGTATGAAATTGACACATTTTCCAAGTATATATATACAAGTGTATTTTTCATTTTGAAACATTTGACTAATGAAAATAACTTCTAGTATTTCATCAAATAACCAGTCATTTGTTTAAATATTTCAATATATTTTTTCCTAAATTATCATGGCACTGTTTCCATTATGAAAGTCATCTTTTATAAATTAGTTATCTGCACCAGCCCCTCATTTTTATACTTAGGATTTTAATGTTTGTTTAAAATGAACCTATGCCCATATTATATTGCCAGTTCAAAGACGCTTGTTAGTTAAAATACCAAAACAAAAACAAAAATAGCAACAGTTGCTTGAAAGCAATATCAGCATGAACGTCTACATCTACATAAAACATTCTGGCTTCTAAAACAGTAAAAATAAAATAAAATGCATTAAAATAAAATAATCATGTTGAGTGATAACCTATGGTAAAGGTGATGAGTGTGGAATGTAGAAGAAAGTTTGAGGGATGCCATGGCAGTGTCAAAAGGTCAAAGGTTGTGACCATTAACCTAAAGGTCATGCCTACTGGATCAAGAAGACACATACACAGATGAAAAACAGCACACTCAAATTTACAGTCTATATTCCCAGGAGGAATAATGTTGTGTGCAGAGCAGGAAGACTGTGTGTCTAAACTCTGGAAGCTCTAAATGACAAAAGGTGAGCTGATTAAATGTGCAAAAGCTCTCTACTGCCACCTGCAGGCTTTTCTTTAAAAGCATACTTTCAGTCTCCATTATGTGCATTCAATGGCACACAGAATGTTTGAAGTGAAAAGAAATGTGCAAAAGTAAGAGAAACACGCATATGTACAGGCATAATTACAAAACATGTTAAAAGGATATATAAATGAGTGGAAACGCCATTTGGAATGCAACTAAAATCCAGAAGTTATGCATCTTAGTAATGTTTTTAAAAATAACTATTATATGCGAACCAAAATGGATAAATAGTTTAACTTTTAACTCAAGTCAGGAAGCCATATCAAAATTCAAAAAAGCTGCCATGGTGCATACAGGATAACTAAAGAAAATGAACAGATGTCATGACACAGTACTTACAGATAACATTAACAGAAACCAAAGATAAAGAAAGAGCAGATCTGGAGTATGGAGGAGTTTAGTATGGTACTGGCACAATGTTATGTCTATGCATACAACCATGTATGCGTGACAGATGGTGGGTGTATCATTAAGCTGCTCTGAATGTACCAACAAGATTTCAGGGTTAGCTATAAAAAGGCTCCACAACTGCAAAACATACAGAACATGAATTACTGAGAAAAAGAAATGTACAAAGAAGAGTGAAAACAAATAGATATAAAAATAAATCAGATAAAACAAAAGACGCATAAAATGTTGGCTTTGGTTAAATTTGGCAAAGTTTATACAGCTGCTGAATAAACAAATAAAAAAATGGAATAAAAAAATATATTTCATTTTCCGCCTTATTTTTAACCCCAATTTCCCCCCTATAAATCATCAAAACAAATGGATTTTTTCACATGTACTCACAAATGGCATCTTTACTCTTTCCTTAGCATATTTCAATAGTGAAAAAAAAAATATGTGATCATGCATTTTCTAAGTGCACCCAAGAAGATTAAAATAAATCTGATCTATCTTGGCAAATCCACTGTTAATGTCATTGTGCTGAGGAATGTGAAACAGATGACACTTCTGAACGGGTGTAAGTATATTTACATGACTCTGTGTGTTGTGTGCTGAGCTTGCAGCAGGTGATGGATGTACACACACACACGTGCGCTGAGCTCCCGCTACTGCATCAAAATCAGTTCTTAGGGCAGTGTGTTCTGCGTGTGCTTCGTGTCTGGGGAGTGTGTGTGCGTGTGTCTAGTTGTTGGGGTAGTACTTAGGGAAGAGGTAGAGGTCTTTACAGAGGGAACTGGTGAACTCTGACATCTCTTTACAGCGATGATGGGCTGAACCAGGTGCGTATCCCTCTCTGCTTTTAATTTGATTGTTCACCTTTAGAGAACAACAGAGTGCAAAATACATTAACACTATAAAACCTACTTTATCATATTTTATATGCAAACATTTTTTTATGGCTATTATTTAATATGTCAGGCTTTACATGATTACGCTGTTACAAGTTGTGAATAAGGTGTTATTTATAAAACAGGCTATCAACTGAATTAAATATTAAAGTGGCAGGTACAAAACATAAAATGTTAACATTGTTTGGAAACCATCAATGGCCATAAATTAGTGTATTCAAAAGGTGGATTAAAATGTTTTACCTGCACAAGTATGTCTGCCAGGTGTGTGTCGTTGGCTCTCTGTCTGACTGTGGTGTTCAGTTCCTGAATGAACCAGGATCCTTTCTTGGTGTTTCTCATTGCAGCAGTGCCTGAAACACAAAACATAAAACATCAGTAATCTGCATAACCTGTGACATATGACATGACGAATAGCAATAAAATAAGATGAAAATACAACAACGTGTACACACTGAAACCTTTGAGGGTAGCAAAGCCGCAGATCATGTCGGATCTCTGGGGCAGCTTGACTCTCAGTCTCTCCCTGTCTTTCTCCTCCCTCTCTTTGTCATCTCTCTCCCCCTCTCTGCCAGCATCCCTCTGTTCACAGCCGGGAGATTGAGTCCGTTCCTGCCCATCCAACTGGTCCACGCCATTGTCCATCTCCTCTAAAATAGAAAGAAATGTTTGTTTGCTGGTTTTTTTAGTGATTTAACACCATGCTAGCTTCTGTGGCTTTTTTATATTTCATTGCCAATTTAAAATACAATAAAGATATAAATAATAATAATATTAATAAAAGTTTAAATCCTATTTTTGAAGAAAAAAATAAAACTGACTTTATTAAAACCTATTTAAATGCTTCAGCTGAATAAAACTAATCCTTCAATGAATTAAAACTAAAATATTTCCATACAAAATGCTTCAAAGATGGAATGAGGCCCATAATGGTGCATCTTTACCTCATATTAAGAACTGAAACAATAAATTAATTGGTATATATTTGTCATTTTTCGCTTTCAAATAATTCAATAAATGTGTCTGGAAATACTACTTTTTATATATATATATATATATATATATATATATATATATATATATATATATATATATATATATATATATATATATATATATATATATATATATATATATATATATATATATTAGTTTGAAAAGATATTCATACATTGCTTCAGTTTCTATTTGTATACAAAATTAATTTCAAACACAGGAGTCTTTAAACTAAATTATTTTTAAAACAGAGAAATTAGGAGAAAGTCTGTCCAGTGTTATTTTATAATTCATTATATTATAGTATATGTTGTCATTTTACATTTTTGTAGTTTCATTTTTAATTTTAGTTTTAGTAGTTTTGTTTTAGTTTTAGTAATTTTGTTATGTGCTTTAATCAACAGTAACTTACCTCCTCGACAAGCCTGAATGAAGAACATCTTCGGCTTATTCTGGAGCAGAGGGCAGTGGGCGTTATCAAAAACCTCAAACACCCAGTCCAACTGAGAGACAGAGACAGACATTTGAAACTCTGATATGTAAAGGAACCTTTTACAAGGTAATAAATATACTTTAAAAGGAACTCACATACTGATAAACGTATAGCTGTGTGTATAACTAAGAATAAATAGTGATGCACGAAAATAAATATCCTGGGCTGAAACCAGTATCTCAAAAACCGAAATATATTGATATATTTTTTAACTTATTTAAAAATATTTTTTTTGTATAAATGTTTTAATATTATTGCACTTTTTTTTTTTTAAACAAAAAAAATCTAAATATAATTTTTAATTTAGACGAAAAATTTAATCAAAAATGCATTTTATTTGATAATTAATTTATTGTATTTAATAATCAACCAATTGTACACATGTTTAAAATGCTTTTAAAACATTCAAATAACAGAATTACGTTTCTACTCGGATTTGTCGTTGAAATGCAAACATTTAAACAGTGGCTCTAATAAAAACTTTTTTTAGATTTACTCAAATGTAAATTAAATAAGACAACAGGTTAAGTAAAAATATAATAAATATGTAATATACTGCATATATTTAGGATAATGCTCTCAGTTTATGGATACTGAATGATTTTCCTGAGATAAATGTAATGTTGTGACATTGTTTACAAGCTGTCTTTCCATGTTTAAAAAACTGACTAATCAATTATGAGAATTATACATTTCAGTGAGTTGTACTGTTTCTTTCAACATACATTCTGATGTTTAATCATGTTTATTTTGTGCCATGACTAACAGTTAAATGGAAAAGATGATCAGTTACAGCGATCTATTCCGCTACGTTAAAAAGCATCAAAACCACATTTATTTTTTGCATATCATGATAAAATTTCTATAATAATGAAAATTTGAAATGTGATACTATTTCATATTAAAAGTAACAAAGTACAAAGCTTATTGGATTGCAGGTCAGCTACAAATAATGTTTAGTGAAGTTCATGCATCAACAGAAAACAGCATAGAATAAAATCTTTCTCTTAAGATTTAAGAATCCATATCAGTATAGCTAAAAAAAAAAAAGTGAAATGGATATTGTTATTCTATCACTAGTGGTATTACAATTAAGTGCACCTCCAGCAGCTGTCCATCAGTGCCGTACACAGATCCCTCAACTCCATGTGACAGCAAACACACAACAGTGCAGTCATACTCTGCATGCTCCTGCCGCTGGGCAAACTGTTCTAGGCACCTGCGCATTGCCTGAAAAAACACAAATCAAAAACTTAATAATTGACTTTGCTTTGCAGGGCAGTCCGACTCTGCAGCATGTCTAACTCACCTCCGCCGTTAGATCTTTGTGCAGGCTGACTGTGAAATCCAGCTCCATAAAGAGCCTCCTCAGCGTCTCCTCATCCACCTCTCCTCCCCTCCGGACGTCTAAATCAGTGTTAGCTGAGTCAAACCTCACGTTACTCAGCACCAGAGCCAGCCCTCGAGGGCAGGAGCGCATCGGGTACGCCTGAAAGGAAAGACATTTGCATAGAGGTTACACACTGTGCTAACATAGCGTAAAATATTTGCAAATAAAATGGGGTTTTGTCTGTGAGTATCCAACGGAATAGAGTTTGTGTCCTTATACCTTTGATCTATGGGACTGGTAAAATTGCGGTGTGCAGGGAACAACAGCTGTGGTCACAGGACAGTCGGCATCCAAACACATCTCCATGGACTCTAAAACACGCACACACACACACACACAAACAACCCCATTAGCTCAAAAATATTAGGCTCATCTCACATAACAATTTTCCTTTATCTATTATTCTTTCTTCCATAACACGTATGTTTAAATATGTTTGTTTGGCATTGAACTACACCTGAATCAATTAATTATTAAATGAAAAACTTCTACTAAAATTAGAAATGTTGCATAAAAATTACATACATGCAACATTCGCCTGTGCATGTTATGTAATAACCGTTCAGAGAAAAGCAGCTCCAGCTCTTGGTAGCAAGGAAGCTTGTTGTCACATAGAAAAAAATGACCATGCAAAACAGCAAACCTCCAGGAATCAATCAATGGTAATAGATAAAGCCAATTATTTGGCTATCCTCTTTGATAAGATGTCCTGTATCCATGTGTACAACAAGACTACATATTTGGCATAGAGTGTGCATGACACAAATCTCATCATTAGCATAGTCTATTCAAAGCCTGCTTTATCTTAGCTCAATAAGTGTTCATTTTAAAACTAAAGTATACTTTGAGCTTTAAACACAAACATAAATACAAGCACACTGAAGTGCTCACCGTGAGTCCTGGCTCTTTTCACAGGTATAACACATTCCTGAGTTGGACGAGACAGTGAGGGCTCTGAAAAGCTTTTCTGTGAAGATAAAAAACACACACTAAATCACTTATCTACACTGACTAGAAATTTCGTTCATAATCCACTATTACAAAGGAAAGGAAAGTTTGAGCTTGTCTGCTTGACTGTTTTTTTTTAAGAATCAATGTAGTTTGGGTGTGGTAAACTAGTGCATAATCCTCCACTGACCCAGCTCTGACCTCTGTGGGTGGTGTGATTTCTATACATCTCTATGGGCACAAGACTGATCCCACAACTCTTCCTGCAACTTACTGTCTTGAGAAAATGTTGTAGTTTGGACGAGAATATATATATATATATATATATATATATATATATATATATATATATATATATATATATATAGCGTTTGGTAAACAGTATAAAACTTTCAAAATAGAGAAAACACATATGCTTTACTTTCCTTCCACTGAGTACAGCAGCTTTATGGGAAAATAATTCAGAATACTGATGCACAATGTTTGTTTTTTTTCCCTATGAATACAGCACATCTGTTAACGCTCCAGACTGTGCTGTCATTGCTAAAGAAGACTTTTCTGGTCCCTCACTGCAACCATTGTGTTCTAATAGAAACCTGTCAAGTCAGTCTAACTGGATGTGATTCTGAAGTGAAGGCACCAACTCACGTCTTTCTCTGTGAAGTCCATGAGCAGTCTGCTGAGGTGCGGTTGCTCTGTCGCCGTAAGAGCAGCACAGAAGCTGCTAAAAGCTTGAGGGCCACGTTTAGGCAAAAGAAGCAACAAATGACGACTCCTGCCCTGGGACGTCGGTTTAGCCTGAAAGGATTCAAATTATCTCATGGTTAAAAATAATCAAAGCAGTATTTATAAAGCTTTCCACACCTATAAGGATTGTAAAATTTTAAATAAATAAAGGCTGCCACTCATTGGGAAATGGGTATTCCAAATAGTACTTTATAGCATTTTACAATAACATTATACAAATACAAACCTAATTTTTTAGCATAGATTCCATGTGGATCTATCCAATATATAACTAATACTAAGCTAATACTAAGACTTTAACATGCCATAATGGTCTCTGCCATGTTTTCTGTAAGGATTCCATCTTGTTGTAGACACTGGATCAGCAGATCATCCACCACTAAGTCCTGCAGAATAGTGACAGAGTTCTTCCTGAGCACTCGTCTCTCCCATTCTTTCATGCCACATTCTCCCAGCATGATGAACCTCTGAGTATAAAAAAGGAAAAACAGTTACAAAACACACCCATTGTAACAGTTCATATAAAACTAATTTTGGTTTTCCTTTTTATCAAAAAACTGTAAGAGTTAAAATAACAGCTAACAGTTATAAAAATGTACAATTATACACATATAAAAATCTTTATACCTTAACTTCATGTATTATTACTGCATAATATTATAGACTTCTGTCTATATATATATATATATACATATATATATATATATATATATATGTGTGTGTGTGTGTGTGTGTGTGTGTGTGTGTGTGTGTGTGTGTGTGTTTGCGTGTGTATAAATATATAACACTGTATTTATCATGATCAATATTATATAATAATATATTATTACAATATTATATAATAATATATTATATACAACATTAATAATCTCATGACGTATTCAGGCATATTTGTTGTGCTGACATTCTAACTTCAAATTAAATATATATATAGTACTATTTTAATATTACCATGCAACAGTCAATGTCACTGCAACTATGCCTCTTTTGAATACAATTTATAAAATATAATTTATTACGTTTTTCTTTTGAATTTGGGGTTAAAGTGACTTGTCAGTCTATGTTCATTGTGTCGAAACATTAATAATAACAGCACACAGGTGAGGAGGGTCAAGTGGTCTGCGTGCCTCCAGTGATCTGCTACTGTCTAACGTACAAGTTACAAAGGCTACGAGGATCACTTCACCTGTTTTGGTACAGTCCTTGCCGTGTGAAGATGACAGTAAATGACACTATAATGACGATGTATGAAGGGTGATGCTGATTAGATGTAAATCCAAAATGATTAATGCCAGCTCGCGCTGCAAACTAGCTTAGCATGCTAATCAAAACAAAAATAAACAAAACTGTCAATATAAAATACTGCCGACATTAACTTTATCATAAAAGCAGGTTGGCTGCTAAACTGCAGCTAAAATAATTTTGTGATCCTTTCCTAGGCTGTTTATCAAGTTGACCGATAAAAAAAAATAAACTAAACTAACAACGAGCTACACAATACTATTAGCTGTCCGGTGCAAACACTTCATGCGAGCTCTGTTGTTCTCGACGCAAAATTCAACCTTTAAAATATTATTTATCTTTTGTCTTTCTTTTACGTTCTCGAGGAAAACACGCGGAACGACAAAATTCGTGCCGAAAAATGTCTTTTTAGAAATAACTGACAGTACTCTGTACAAACTTCCGCGGGTGATGATGGAGCTGGGCAGCCAATAGGAACTTTGTATGAAGATGATTGACGTGATAAGAAACCTATCACAGCCCCGTCCGCCCACGAAAGGGGCGGATGTCTGTTTCATCCACTCATTTGAAACTTGTGTAATAACACACAGACACCATTGTTAGAAATACAGTTCATTTAGGGATTCCATGATTTAAAATGACCATTAATTATCAGCACAAGTCTCATTTCTGTTCACGTTTTATTTCAAGCTTACATATTTTTCATTTATATTCATGTGCTCTGTGCAGCGGCTCAAAAGCGCTAGTCAATGTCAAAATGTTTGAAATAGCCTAATAAAAATATAATTTGCTTATTAATTCACAATCACATGTTTTATTTTATATACACTGGTGGTTAAATGTTTGAAATAATTAAGGCTTTTTTATTTATTTATTTGAAAGAAGATTGCATTTATTTGATAAAAAAATACAGTAACAATAATATTATGAAATATTACAGGTAAAATAACAGTTTTCTATTTAGGATATTTTAAAATGTAATTTGTTTCTGTGATCAAAGCTGAATTATTCCAGTCTTTAGTGTCCCTTCAGAAATCATTTTAATGCTGCTTAATTTGCTGCCTTATTTTTATCATTCATTATTTTTGATAAATTATTAATAATGGGTTTTATTATTGGTATAATGGTTCACAGTTAAAGAACAGCATTTATTTTAAATATAAGTACTTCGTAATAAGTATAAATATCTCTACTGTCACTTAAATCAATTTAATGCAACCTTGTTGAAGAAAAATATTAATTTATATTTTTTATTCTTACCCAAGACTGAATGGTATCACATTTTCCACAAAATATGAAGCAGCACAACTGTTTTCAACATTGATAATAATCAGAAATGTTTCTTCAGCAACAAATCCACATATCAGAATGATCTCTGAAGGATCGTGTGACACTGAAGACTGGAGTAATGATGCTGAAAATTCACCTTTGATCACAGCAATCAATTATATTTTATATTTGCATAGAAGGCAGCTATTTTAAATTGTAACATTATATATTTCACTGTTATATATACCAGAGCATTGTGTCATATGGACTGATAATATAGGTAGGCCTATTTAACTTTAGTGATAATAAACTGCCCCTCACAAAAATTCTTTAAAATGATTTACTATTTGCCATATACACCAGGAAAGGCAAATTAAAATACAAAAAGGATCATCTTTTAACCACACAGCAATGTAATACATATATATCTATAAATTTTGCAATTACAAAACATTAGACAGGTCCAATCAGATTTAGTCAAAACCCTATATAAATATATATTTATATATTAATGTATTTGCAGAACTATAGAACTGACATGAAGCAGCACATGACTTTACCTCTGTCCACCAGGATCTATGCAGAGTCGCTCCTAAATTAATGAAAAAAATAAATGGAATGGAAGTCCTTTCAAGTTTTTATATAAGACGACAGTATTAGTCATCTTTTTACTGTGACCACGAAACTAAGCAGGTTACAATAAATTTCACAATAACTAAAACAGTGAACTGGTCCAGATTTAGTCATCACTAACTAGAAGCTGAATGGGAAAAAACATCTCCTTTAAAAAAGAGGAAGCCTAATTTCGAATGTCCTTATATGGGGCCGGCCAGCCAGTGAGAATTGTGTGCATGAGGCGTTTGCAGAGAGCATCTTCCTGTGTGGTTTGCTTAAGTTCCTCAAACCTCCTGGATGACAACACCTCTTCCAGTGCTAACACATCATAGTCCTCAATGGCTTCAGGAGTGTCTGTGGTGGGGAGGTGTTCACGTGGTCTCATTTACAGATCACATTTAGATGATAGCCCTGAAGTTTGAGCATCATCCGCTGGATGCGCGCCGACACTGTGATGGTTATAAGAGTGTGCCGACCGTGTGCAGAGGCTTTATCACGATGGTTATAAGAGGCTGATGATCTGTCTCCACAGTCACTGGGCAACCATAGATACAATCATGGAACTTTACACAAGCAAAGACTAGTCCCAAGAGTTCTTTCTCAATTTGTGCATAGCGTGCTTCAGTGTCAGTGAGAGATCTTGATGCGAATGCAACAGGCCTGCCATCCTGAAGACAGACCGCACCGAGACTGTGCTGGGAAGCATCAGCAGACAATGTCACTGGCTTGTGCACATCAAAATACTTTAAGACAGGTGGACTTGTCAGATGTCCCTTGAGTGTGTCCACAGCAGCAGTATGTTGTTCAGTCTAGTACCATTTTGCATCCTGATGCAGGAGCTGACGGAGGGGAACTGTTATCTTACTGTAACGATGTATGAATTTAGAAAGATAATTGGTCATGCCAAGAAACCTCTGCAAACCATGTTTGTCTTCTGGGGTGGGCATCTGGTGGATGGCCTTGGTTTTTTCTAGGTCAGGCTTGACACCTTTGTCTGTGAGAAGGTGGCCTACATATGGCACCTCTGAGACCCTGAAACGACATTTTGTTGGATTCAGCTGCATATTAATGGCTCTGACACGGTCTAGCACACATTTAAGGCGTCTGCCGTGTTCGTCAACAGAAAAGCCCCAGATCAAGATGTCATCCACAACTATTTCACAAGGCTGTCCAGAGAAGAGCTGTTCCATACATCTCTGAAATACTTCACTTCCAGTTGAAATCTCATATGGCATTCGTAGAAATTTGTACCTTCCAAACGGGGTCATAAAAGTTGTGTGTTTCGATGATTCCTCGTCCAGAGGGATCTGCCAGAATCCACATTTTGCATCCAGAATGCTGAAGACTTTTGCTCGTGGAATATCAGCGATCACTTGCTCGACAGTCTTTAATGGGTGATGAGGCCTAAGTAGAGCCTTATTAAGATGCACAGGGTCGATGCATATAACGTACCATCCTTTTTGACTGTAGCTGCCATGGCAGACACCCAAGGGGTAGCCTCCTCCACTGGTGAGATGATGCCCAGTTTGGTCATTCTTTCCAACTCTTGTACGACTTTGTCTTTCATATCCAACGGGATCCTTCTGGGGGCACACACAGTAGGACACACTGATTCATCCAAGCGCATATGATACATGACTGGAAGCTTACCAACATCGTACGAAACAGATCCTCATATTCACTGATCTCGGGAGCCTGCTGTTGTACAGCATGTACTTCAGGGCTGAGTTGTATCAGATTTAGCCTCATGCTGTCAGGTAAGCCTAACAAACTTTTAACCTTTCTATCCACTATGTGGAATAGCAATTGTCCTCCTGAAAGAACTAGGGTAGCAGTGCCCAGTGTCTGGATTGTTTGACCACCATAGACTATCAGATTTACTCTGTTTGACTGATCAATCTACCCGCTGCAGTCTACATACAGAAATAACAATACATACATAACATTTCATATATCCCATTTCTATTTTCTATTTGTCTATTTTCAGCTTGACCTGCTTGTTACTGGTTGTTGTGAGTGTGGTGAATACTTCTCCTTTGTTTGCAAGCAGGTCCACACTTTCACAATAAAAATAATCTTGGTGCACCTCACTTTCCACTTCATTCACTCTGTGTAGTTTTTTTTTTTTGACTAGGTCCACTAGATGGCGTCATCCATCCACCTGTATTTTGAGTCTTATCTCTACAACGTTTGGCAAAGTGATTCCACTTGTTGCACGAATTGCAGCTATATATAAAGTAATAAATATCTATCATTCCAGTGTGTGTGTGTTCATACACCGCTTGAGTAGCAAGATTGTGTTCAGTTTTAACTATTTCTTCCTTTTTGTATTTTTGGGTAAGAATAAGAAGCACTTCATCCTGTACTTAGTGTCTTTCATTCCAACATTAGAAAACATTTCTGGAATCTGCATCTGAAATAGCATTTAGCCTACAGTTTATTTATTTATTTTATTTTACTTGCAAACGCCAGACCATGAGGTCAGACTAGAAAAAAATGTATAACCTGCAACTTTATGCAGAAAATAGAGGCCGTGAAGAAATTATTCAGAAGAAGCCAGAAGCCACCAGTTTTCTCTAGGACAGCAAAAAGTTAAGTCTGTGAAGAACTACACAAGTGCATACACACACCAGTAATCAAACACTTTATTCACACTATCTCCTCAATAATTCCAAAGCAAACAAAATTAATAATTTTTATATTAAAATTGTACAGAGCAATAAAGCAGTAGCAAGAACAGTGAAGTCACCTCTTTGCACAGGCTTCTATCTCATGAAGTACAGTACATCAGAATCAAGCCAAATGCACCATACCTTTCTGCCATTAATATGGACCTTAGATATTAAAGCAGAAGCTAAACCAGCTTTTTAAGGAGCCTCTAACTGACTTTTATACACAGACCAAAACTTTGCTGATACATAATAATAGAGCACCTTGTATGGCTTGTGTTTATAACCATCGGCTCTCTTCCTCCTGATTCTTTAAATAGTTGAAAATAGTTTTATGTAGATTAAATAGTTGATCTACATACCTCAAAAACAGGAGCGTTTAAGCTCATTCATGATCTTGGCTCCTCAAGAACATAGTTATGTTTAGGGAAAATATATGACTCCCCTAAAAAAAAAAAAAAGCTTCAGTGCATTAAAACACGCAGTACACAGTAAAAAAGCGATGTAAGAAAAACATAATGGTGCTCTGTCATAGTCTGGAATTTGTGCTGTGGTTTCCAGTGAGGATTTACAGTAATCTATACTGTATGAAATAGATCCCACAGTCAAAGAATCATAAACGTCTGCAATATCAAGTAGCCAAAGTGAAAAGAAAACCAAACAAATGGAAACACATTAACTTTCATGTTGTTTCACTTCAACTGTTAATTAATATCAAGAGAAATGAGCCACAAATGGGTCTCGCCCAGAATGCCTTTTTATCTTCTAGAAAGCATCATTTTCTTCAAATGTATCTTATTAATAACCTTTATGATTTATCATTAATATCATCATTCAGAAACATGACATACAGGCTGTAACAGGCTGCAGAGGTAGACCTCGTCAGATCCTTGTAACTTCTTTATACTAACACAAGTAGCTAATTTGGAATGTAAAGCAAAGCATATTTGTGAGTGCAATTTTTCAAATAATCTATTTTAGTTAATTTTTCAAAATTCAGAAATAAAAAATAATAATTTTTAAACATTTAATTGATTGAGTTGGTGGAGCATAAGCTTATAAAATTAATTTCCGTTTCATCAAACATGGGTTCATACTGCAAGTAAAACTTAATTCTAATCAAATTAAGTACTTATAGCAAACTACATCTTCGTGGTGACCATATTACACAGTCATGCAGTGTCTTTTACTTCCTATAAAGAGAGAAAACGGGCAGTGCTGCATGTTGATCATGTTATCTTATTATTAATATCTAATTAGCAAATATAATTGTGGGTCTTTGGATTTTGGAAAACTAGTTAGCAAACTTTGACATTTAACAAACACCAAATCAACAATTTAAAGGATAAATAAAGAATGAATGCTATTGGGAAGTTTTAAAAAAAAATGATTAAATAAAAAAAAAAAAAAAAAAAGCAGCAGCACTTCTGAAATAGGAACATGCCTGCTGAACTGAATATCTCTCTTTGGGTTCCAAAACCGTAATAACTGCCCAGCCTGCCTAGCTCATGTGATTTGGTCACATGGGAAGTAAATGGTCATCCCTTTCCTCTGGCTCCTCCCCAAGAGCTTCAGTACCCACGCCTCTGTATGTGGGTGGTTCTTGTCTGTTGCCACGGGAACGACAGACAAAATCACATCCGTCCTGTTAGGATAAAAAAAAAAAAAAAAAAAGGTTATATTTGTTTCATAAAAGAAAAAAAAGACCAAAACTGAAGATAAATTGAGACAAATATATATGTAATTATATTTACAGCAGATAAGTTGCCGATCTCTGACCAAAAGGAATAGTTAGGGAACTGTTTAACTCCCTTGGCTCCAACAACCAGTCGCTGATAGAGGAATCCACCAGTGATATACACAGCCAGGCAGCAGAATACACTATGGACAGCAAACAGGAACATGATTACATATAAAATATGAGCAAAAGACAATGTTCCTCCTTAATCGTCTCTAATGGTGGGATGACCCCTGTGAGAATTATAAAACGGACATAACTCACACAGTTTCTGCTAATCTCATGTTTATCTTGAGTAGCTACAGACTAGAGTCACAAGCACAGGCAGCTTTTACATAACGATCATCTGCAAGCTGTGACAAAAGACTTAAATTAACTATATGGCTAATGAATTAATGAATGAAGTGTGTTGATGTCATATCTAAAAAAAATAAAAAATAGAAATACGTTGTCAACTCATTTTTTTGTTTGACTTTGGTCATGTTTAGTATGAGAATCCAACACTTTAACAGTGCAAATAAGTCAGAAAGCATGAAATAGCATTAGAACTCCCATTTAAAGCACTCACATAATAAGGAATATGGAGCCGGCACTGAGTTTGGATGGGATTACAGGACAGACTGCACTGGAGTCCAGCTCAAACAGGTAATAACAGCCCTCTTCCTTCTGATTCTCCTCCAAAACCACTGAAAATTTATTCTAACAAAACACACACACACACACACACACACACACACACACAAAATGAATAATTAATAAGAGTTAAGAAATAATAACAAGCTGAAATTATAGTGTCATTCTGGTAACTGTCAGAGTAAAAGCTACTATGCTATCTTGAAAACCTGAAATAATTTAGTCCAAGTATGATAAAGCACTAATTCTACTAACTTGTTATTTGCATTATTTTCAGCAAATTTTCACCAACAGCATATCAAATGCATCACGTGTTGACAGAAATACAACTAATACTTCTGTTATGAGGATCAATGATAACACTAAACTTTTTCTTTTCCAGATCTAAAAAAAATAAATAATTAAAAATACATTATAAAAATAGCAGATGCATTTTATTTAAATATTGGAGGGGTATAAAGTAAAAAATGTCAAGTGTCATTCTGAAAGCATTAAAAAGTTCCTACCTTTGTGCTTGTGCTGCATGAAATCATAATCATGGCTTTTCTTGCCTCATGTGAACAGTGCCTGTCGTATTTCTCTCCCCCTTCATAGAAGAGCAGAACCCAGTCACCTGCACCAAGAACAAAAGGAGAACTAAGGTAAAAAATGAGGCTTCCTGTAACACCTGGAAAAAGTTCTGTAATTTAGTGAAATTCGATGCGTGTTTCAATGAGGGTTGTATTAACAATGTTCTCTTGCAATGCATCCCTGCCACAATTCAGTAGTCATTATTATAAATTAACGTCGATAACAATTAAAACTGAATTTACAGTTCTTTTATTATTAATTCAAAGTGATATTGAAGAATGTAATGGTTTCAGAAAAGTCTACCTGTAGCAAAAAGAAGCAAATGGTGAAACGTCACTTCTAAAGGTCAAGCAATGTAACCTACTTCCTCTGACAGCTCGTGTATTGGTGTAGTTCCCAATTCGGACCAGCTTTTCTCCTTTTTTTTCTTTCTGCACAAGACCTGCATCCTTCATTCCGGCAACATCTCCACACACCTGAAAAATATAGGAATAATCCTGCTCCTTTCCTTCCGTGGTGAAGCTGTCGGTGAGTAAATATGAAGACAGTTATTAACATTAACAAGAGCAGCACAACCTGCAAACCGATCGAATGCTAGATTAACCTGGACAAAAAAACCTGGCTTACGTTTGATTGGTGAGAGGCTCCAGTAAATGGAGAGCATTTTGCTCAGAGTCACTATGTGAAATCAGCTTGCAGTTGTCTGTGATGAACGCAGCTTGCACTCCAGCAAGCAGTGCGAAAAGAGGAGTGATTATTCTCAGAGACAGCAACATGACTTTCAGCTTTGACACCTGATGGGAAAAAAGGGCACTACATTAAAAAAAATTGACTAGTGATTGACTAGTGCATGCATACGAAATGTGGGCAGTGTAACAGTAGCCAGACACAAGATATGCATATAATACACATTTCACTATACAGTATGCAAAGAGCATTTTATGATTAGTGAAGAGCAACTGGACACAAATTAGACAAACTGTGTCCTTTTTCCTGGTTAATTCCACTTACTTTTGGTATCTTATAATAACTCACATTTTATAACATTTCATTGTGCTATTAGTTAGTATATGTATATGTATTTTATATGACTTAACACAGTAACGAAAACTAAAGACAACAAAAGTTATACTGCATGGATTCAAGCTGAAGTAAGCAATGAAGCAAACGTAATGAAGAACTTTAGTTAGAAACCAGACAGACATAAGCTGTCATCTTTAAAAATGCATGAAATTAAAGAAATGCACAAAATTGATCAGAAACGCACCTTTCGGAATTCCTATGACCGTGTTTCCTGCAGATAAATAAAAGTAAGGTCTTAATTAGCTGTCTAGTTGTGTCCAGCCAGCCTGGGGTCTTCTCTCTCCCAAACTGTCGCGCTGATGATTTTAAACAACTCTTAACGACATAACGTCAAAATATCCGCTGGTATCCACGATCACACATGGAATAAACTAACGTCTGACTATATTCGCGTTAAAACGCTTGCATTATTGAAAGGAATTAATAATTTCTGTTCAAACGCGGAAGTGAAACTAAACAGGCGCCACATGTGACTGTGCATAAGGCGGAAGCTGAAGTGCTGCACGTGAACATGGGATATTGAGTGCTACTCAAACAAGTCTGAGTTCTGCCTTTAGTTACAGTCTAGAGCTGTAGATGTAGATCATCATCGTCAAACAAGACGTGTTTTTCCTGATTATCCTGCACATGTTTAGTTGTTGATTCTTACTGAGCTGTTCATTTGAAAACCACCAAGGCAATAATACTTTTTTATAGCCTACATATTACTGTAAACCATTAGATGCACAAATAATGTTTTTGTCATGATAACTATTAGATATGTTTGGTCAGATAATTATGAAATATAAAATAAAAAAAAACCCACCTGTTTCATTTTAAACGTTTTATCTATTTAGATTATTGTATGTTTATTGCTAGACATATGCAAAATTTCACAAATCAAGGGTTGACTGTTTTGTTTGACTAAATGATCAACAGTCTCTTAAGTTTAAGCATCTATTTTCACTGACAAATTGTTGAAAAAGGCAAAAGAAGAAACAGATTGTAAGAGCTTTGTATTAATAACAAAATAATCTAGGTGCACTCGTTTTTGTGAGATGTGTTTTGGTATTCCATATGTTTTATACAAAGTTCTCTTGCAATGAGGCTTTGTGATAAACTACTAGTTAGCTAACTGACTTAGGCCATGATGCTAGCACTTCATTTAGGATAACCTATATCTTTGTAATTACATTAGAAATATCTGATTAGTTTATTGCAGTCGTCCCAAATTAGTCATACATAAGAACGTGCTTGTGGATGATTGATCATTCCTAACCTTTGTCCAGGACATTTCATTGATTGTGTCAGTTTTGTTTAGATGATTATGTTATACTTGTTTGCGTTCAGATAACAGCACACTCTGGAGTTAAGTTTGTTCAGGTGATTCAATATGAGGACAGGAAACTTGGCTATTTATAACAGCAAATACAATACAAAATGATCAATTAAACTCAAGCATTTTGGATTAAAAAGAAAATGCGTCATATTTTGAAATATGCTTCCAATATTGCTTCCTCATCAATTAAAATATTTTGATTTTAAATTAAAAGTTTATATCAAAGATATACAAAACTAAACATACTTTGAAAGGCTTTGCACAAAAAGAGCAAAGAATATATAAAAGGAGCAGATTTATAAAGTTTAAAAACATGCATTGTTCTGGGTGTTTTCCAATGTATCTTTCATAATGTGCAAATGTGTCATCTGCGCTCCACTGCATTTACAGCTTTTTTGGAGAACTTTGTGTTACGTAAGCTGCAGATGACATTACTGCGTATGGACACACTCGAACTTGTTTGCCCCTCCCCCTTTGCTCTCACTCTTTATATCATGTCTTTACCTGAGAAAACAGTCACACCCAGCATCTTCAACCCCACCAATCACAGCACACATGTGAGCACTTCCTGTTTCTTTGAGAGAGAAGCATGCAGTGCCAGTGAGGGTGAGGTGAGTGAAAGGCTGAATTACTGGAACAAGCTGTAGCGCAATCACTGTGGGTTGGTTGAGCTCTTGAGAAGTGAAGAAAAGCTGTGTGTGAGTCTGAAAAGACGGTAACTTTTGGACTCCTCTTAAAGAAAGTGCTGGAGGGGGAAAGTAAAAGGAAAACAGAAACAGAAGGAGGGGAGGAAGATAAGTGTCAATCTGTTCAAACTTGTTTGGGAATTTGAGAAGGGCGGGAGGAGGGGAGAAGAGAGAGAGAGAGAGTGAGTGAGTGAGTGAGAACACTGTGAGAATCTTTTTACTTTGTTAAACTTTTTGCTTACATGAACACATTAAGTAGGACAGAGGTAAGCTAGATAATTAAATCAGTGTTTTCAGTAGAGGATTTATCTTACTCAACTTTGGTTCTCTCAATGGGCAAACACCGATATGTGGAATGTCTGAGAGTTGTGCAATTCCTGCTAGCTTCACTTTGCCAATAAATCAAAGAAAAACTTGGAGAGAGACAGAGAAGCGTCCCCCAAGACAATTCTCAGGTGAGTCCTCTGCGTTATTCCCAAACTGTTCATTCTTTCCTTTTTGTAGTAACTTTTGTAAACCAAACAATTCTTGTAAACAAACATGTCCACGTCACAGACAAATATTGCATTGTCATGTTTGAGGATATATTTCTGTTTAAGCTATTCACCACAGTCGTTTTCTAATGAATTTGTTCATGTTAATTTGTTGTGCGTCATGATTCACTACATCTTGTTTAAGACTTGCTCCTTAATAGTGCTCCCCTCTTAATAGTGCTTTGGCTCTTCCTTGTCATTAATTACTTGAAATGCCTCTGAACACAAAACAAGAATAGCACAGGGCATTGGTTGGTTGAACTGCATTCTCGAACTGAACTTTCTATTTTGCTGAACTGAGAAACAGGCTGTTTTTCATATCAGCTGTATATGTACGTATGTATATGTGTGTGTGTGTGTGTGTGTGTGTGTGTGTGTATATATATATATATATATATATATATATATATATATATATATATATATATATACACACATACACACACTGTATATATAATAGTATGCCCATTTTGTCATGAATGTTAAGAGTAGTAGATAAATAAATAAAAATTATAAATAAATGGCAATGTGTAATATGCAAATTGACAGTAAATTAGACTGATTTGAAGTGTGACTGATTTGAAGTTTGACAAGAACAGTATATTTCTGTTGCGTTGCTGTAATTTATCTGGTGGAGTGTAGTGTAAGAAACACCAAGGTCATGGCTTCAATTGTCTGGGGATAAAGATCTGATAAAATGTAAACTTTGAATCCATCCAAGTCACTTCAGATAAGCTACTGCCAAATTAATTAACAGTAGACATTTGACTCGAATAATAGAAAAAAGATCTGCACACTGTTATTCTCCCTTTATTCAAAAAAGTTAAACATAGCAACATTTCGGTCAAAGACCTTCATCAGGCAAACACACATACAAGCAAAGCCAATAGCTCAATAAGTACTCAGATTCACCTGTTAGCAATCAAAGTCAATCATGTAAACAGCTATAGTGTATCACTTTTAAAACAGGACATTTGACTTGACACATTTAAAAAAAAGAGAGAGAGAAAAAAAGCCCATGTTAGTCACAACTGTCTAAGCTGCCAAGACATATACCTGACATGTTTCAACAAGATACTCCACAGTTTTAAAGATTTTCCAGAATATGTTTGATAGTTTTCCTCTTTGGAATATTAATTTTATATGGTTGCTTGATTTATTGACTTGGAATTTTGCCTTTCCTTATAGGTTCTCTGCGTTGTCATGGAAACCAGTCAAATTAATTGGGCCATCCAATACACTGTGCAGATACAGTCCTCTTAAGGTCCACTAGACAGGTTGTCAATCAAGTGCAAACTGTTACCTTGAGGTAATTGGCGAAGGGGACGTAGGTAAAGAAGAGACTTGGAAACACCAAAAGATGGACAAAACAAGAGAAAAAGAAGTGGAACCAGACTCATGTGATGGGATTAGGGAGAGATTTACTGCAATCAGAAGAAGAGATGGAGAGATGGACTTGAAAGAAAGACAGAGGCGGAGAAATGGAGGTCGACATGCAAATGGAAGCTCATCAGTGTCAGAGCAGGCTGAATATGGGGATCGAGACAATGAGAGGAGGAAAGGGGACACTTTTCCAAGGATGACAAAACCAACCAGAGTGAGAGACAGAAGGATACCAATTCCAGATTATGAAAGAGAAAGTCACATGGGAAGACCGAAGGACATACTGTGTAAAAATGAAAGAGATAAGGAAAGGAGGAGATACAGAGACATGGACATGCAGGGTGAAAGAGAAATTGCAAGATATAGGGAGGAGTTGCAGAGAAATGAAATGAGAAGGCTTGTAAAGGAGGAGCCAGATAGACAGAGGGAACGAGAGAAGGAGTTTGACTCAGGAATGAGAGGAAGAAGGAGAGAAAGTTATCCAGGGGTCAGTGACCTTTCAGGCATGAGGGAAAAAGAGACAGACAGAGACAGATATCAACAAAGAGACAGAGAGGGTAGATATTATCCTCGACTAATGGAAAGAGAGACAGAGAGCTTTTCAGATAGGGAAAGGAGAACTGAGAGACCGAGAGAGGGAGAGAGATCTAGGAAAAGAGATACAAAAAGTGAAGGAGACAGTGATGGAGACAGAGGAAAGGAAAGGAAGAGAGAAGAAGATGCTAAACATAGACACAAACTCTACAAGAGTGAAGGAGACAGTGACGCAGAGCGAAGGGTAGACAGAGGTAGAGAGAGAGACAGATGTAGAGAGAGAGAAGCTGAGAGATGGCGAGATATGCCAATGCCTAGAGAAAGAGATCATCGGGAGAAAGGTTATCATGATTCAAAAGGGGACAATTTGGAACGACTCAGAGAGACAGATAAACCAAGATACAGAACAATAGACTCAAAAGAGAAGAGAACAGACAGAGATGCTTACTTATACACAGCTGAAAGACAAAGGTATAGAGATGGAGAAAGGATAAGAGAGAGGGATAGGTATTCTGAAAGAGAAATTGTCGAGAGGGAGAGGCGGAGGAAAAACAGAGAGACAGGGAGAAGTAAGGTGGAGAAGAGTGGACAAAGTAGTGGAGAGCTGATTTCAGGAACTGATATTGAGATTGAAAAAAGGAGGGCAATGAGAGAAAACTTTGAGGACAGAGAAAACACATATGAGACTGATAAAGAAAGACTGAAGGGAAGAACAGAGGAAGAGCAGGAAGTAAGGAGTACACTGAGGGAAGGAGAGAAGAGTGAAAGCTTTGCTGCTGAGGAAGCAGTTACAAAGAAACCTAAAAACAGGATAAGGAAAATGTGGCTGGAACCTCGTAGTGAGAGAAAAGAATCTTGTTTGAAAGAGGAGTACTCAGAGAGAGAGAGAGCAAGAGAGAGGTACATCCAAAGATACACAGAAAGCATGACAACTGGAAATGGAGAAGAGCCTGAGATAAGGAAAGCAAGCAAGAGCAAAAGTCTTGAGGACAAGTATAGAGAACTTGAGAGGGCCGGGGAGTTCTTGTTAGATGTGGGCAGAAAAAGGGTGGAGAAGAGGATGGAAGAGGACATGGCTTCTGATAAAGAAGCCATGGAACCACAGTGGCAGATGAACAGAGAGAATGTGGCCAATAACATGGAAGAGAATGACAGAGATGAACAGAGAAGCAACAATAGATATGACTACTTGGAGGATGAGGAAGGAAATGAGGGAGAGTCAGTAGCAGAGAAGAACAGAATGATGGCAGTAGATGACGGATTTGTAACGGTCTCCAGTGGAGGGGATGATGCAGAAGAAGAGGATTTTGGAGACTGCAAAGAATTCTGGGAAGGTGGAGTTCCCGTAACTGTCTCTGGACACTCAGGAACTATTCATGACAGAGAAATTGGGGCAGATGAAGAAATGGAAATCCAAACAGTTAATGAAAGAGCAGATTGTATGGCTCCAAAAGGACCCCTGAGAGTCTTTTGTGTGATTGGTCAGACCCTTCCCAATTCACAAACCAAAGAGAATTCATATATATATCCTACTGTTGAAGAGGCAGCCGATCAGCATTCAGGTCATAACATGGACAACCAAGTTGAAATAAGCACTGTAAATGTAAATGAAGCATTTGAAAGAGTTGAACACTGTGAACAGGACATTGAAAGAGCGATGGATGGCCTCAGTCTTTCTCCTAATGAGGACAAAGGGGAGGGTGCAGGAAGTAATGACCAGGCAACAGAGAGTGTAACATCAATGGAAGGCCAAATGATTCCTCCCAGTGAGCGATCAGAACAAGACAACCAACTTTTCCTACCAGAGCCTTTTGAAACTTCAGGGCCATGCAAGGATAATGGTAACGGGGCTACAGAGACTCATAGTGAAGACACAATACAAAGAGGAGAAAAAGAACCTACCGGAGACACAGTGGAGCATTTAGGTTCAGATGACTCATGGAGCCCATCAGAGGAACGAAAGCGATCCTCTACTGCCCCTCACCTTAGATGGGCCAAGAACGTGGTGAGAGAGATCCTGGGTCCAAAGTCGGCAGACACAGAAAATACAAGAGGTAGTATAACACACATAGACATGCAAAACAACACACAAACAGAGGGTGAGAGAGAAATGGACAAATCAAGGAAAGAGGAAGAAATAATTGAGGGAGGAGAAGAACAACAGGGAGGGATGGACAGAGAGTTGAATGAGAAACGTGACTGGCTTGATCCTAGTTCTAACCAGCACATGGTTTCCTCAGAAGGAGAGGCAGAGGGGATGGTAGAAGAAATATCTAAGAAGAAAGATAGTACTGAGGAAGTTGTTCTAAGCTCTAGTAGTTTTCGAGATTTGGGAAATGAAGCTCGCATGAGGAGGCGAGGGTTCCGAAAGTCAGTGGAGAAAACCGAGGAAGAGGATGAGGAAGATGATGAGGAAGATGATGAGGAAGAGGATGAGGAAGAGGATGAGGAAGAGGAAAAGGAAGAGGGAGAGGGAGAAGGAGTTGGAAGGGACCGAAGAACAAGAATATTCAACAACTCAGGTGAGAGGAGGACTAATATAAGAAGGTTTAATCAGACATTAAGTGACCCCCTTGCTCCCCTAAGTTCCACTCAAGTGAGAAGAGAACTAAATGTGTCTTGAGATCTATTGAAGCTATCCTATTAAAAGTTAATATACCAGTGGTGTAATGTCACGTAGAGAGTCTGAATGTGCTTACACAAGAATGTAACACACAATTCCATGAGTCATCTTCCCCTAAAAAAGTGTCAATATGGGCGTTAAAATGGTTTATTTTCCTGTCATCTAATTGTGTATTCCTGACATTTGAACAGTAATAAGCAGTTAAAACTATTCACTTACAGCCTTGTGGCAGTCATGATGGGACTGTGAGTTCTTTATTTATAATCTCAGCCATGGAATTACATCTAAAATGTTTGTCATTATAATTTTATATTATACTGCATACTGTAGACACTGTAAAAAATGAAGAGCGCATGAAACATCCCAACAATTTTTGTTTTGCTTCACAGTTTTCATTCATATTGACTGGGTATGACATAATTAGTCGATGGATTTAAGGACAAGAGATACACATACTGTAAATGATATTATGAACAGTACTAAAATTATTTCATCAGTTTATTTACCCTTCTACAGTAATTATTTCTATCAAAAGTTTTTTTTATTTTTTTTTTATAAAGAGACCCATTCTCAGGACTTTAAAGAAATCTGAACCCACACATACAGTAGACTTTAGGTTCTCATACCACAGTAGTAACTAATAATGTATTCCCCCTATTTGGTAGTCTCATTTTAATATCCTGGAAGCTCCAGAGGGCTCCTGAGGATTCTTGTGGGGGCTGGAGTCATGACCGCTAAAGACTTCTTAAACAGCATCATTTCTTGGAAGAGAGAGAATTTTGAGCTGCCAGATTTCCTTTGTTTGACAAACTAAACCATTCTTACTCATTCATAACAAGTCCTCCCCTAGCACATTTTCCTGTAGTTTTTTCTTCATATTTTTCATTGCATTAGGGTTAATATTTATTGCCACATTTTCTTGAGAGCTATTGAATTGCTCCTCTCCCAGAGATCTTACGGTCTAGTCTATCTTTGTATTTATCCACTGGAAAGCTTGAGGCACTTCTCTTGTGTACAGCTTGTGTATGGCTATGTAGAATCATCCCCATCTGGTTTGCTTGAGATGATGTGCTACTTATCTTGGTTAAAGGAAGCTTAAGGAGTAAAAACACTGTGATGTTTGCTGATTTTGCTGTGTTTTGTTTTATATAGATGATAAAGAGGATGAATTATCTTTTACCTGGAGTGAAATGGATCTAAGGTAGGAGAACCAGCCTTAACAGCATGTATACTGCATGTCCTTTATAAATATTAACCATTGTTTTACTACAGATCAAACCAAACAATCATGGTAACCACAAATTAGCATGGTTTTGCTACACTAACCATAGTATTTGTAGTAATACTGTGTATTTGTAGTGTACTGTGGTTATACAAATGGTAACCAATATGCCAAAAAAAAAAAACATGGTTTCTACACTTTTACTACAATAAAACCATGGTTAATTTTTGTAAGGGGTTCCATATTCAAAAACACTACCACATTTTGTCTCCTTATTACAAATGTTTTCCATGTAAAGAAATCAATTTTACTTTTGAAATTTTAAACACATGTACATACACATGAAAGCCTTACAAATGGACATTATATCACAGATGTCATTTGCTCTCTCTGTCTCTCTCTCTCTCTCCTTCTTACTTTTAGGAAACTTGGGAGGACAAAAAAGAGGAATTCTAAATTCTTTAGTAAGTCTTTGTATTGTCTTTATCTGGAACAAATTTCTGATCATTACATGGACTTGTACATGGCTATAACAGACTACAAATAAAAAGTTCTGTTTTAAAATGTTTAAAACTCAGGAAAACATTACTAAGACACATATAATCACACACACCCTTCTGTACACATGGTATTGCACACAATATGATTGTAACTCCCTGTAAAATATATGAAATACATGGTTCTTAATACATGGGTGGTTACAGGTCAGATGTGGTAAAGTTTTGTCATTCCTGACTGTGCTCCTTAAAGTCCTTCAGGCAAGGAACAGGTTTGTGCTTGCACATCAGTCGGAACTGCAGATAAACAGCTGCAAATGCTCACTTAAAAACGCTTTTGTGGATGTTCATGCTTGTACATCTGTTTTTTGCCCTGTTGATTCACTGACCTGCTGAACTAATTAGCTTCCTTCTGACTTGACTCTGTCTGACCTCTTGTAATTTTCTCTAATTTAATGATTTTCAACAAGTAGAAAGACTGGTTTAGCCTTTTTCCTGCAATTTTTTTCTGTATCTAACTAGATATGATTTTATAGTTAGTTTAATTTTATTATTAACTAGGTAAGATTTTATGGTTAGTTTAATGTTATTTTAAAGCCATGCATAGTTAGATATATTTATTGACTTAGTAAATTTTTTAAAGGGAAGAGACTACACTTCTACACAATTATCCTAAAAAAACACAAACAAAAAAACCCATTTTTTAAATAAACTTCGTTAAATTCTGGCCAAATTATCCAGATGCCAGCATAGACACAAGTTGCACTTATCCTCAAAAACCATGAACAAAACAACCCAAGGTTAAAAAAAAATAAAAATAAAACACAGGCTTCATTAAATACAGGATCACTTGCAGTGAGAGTAAACATGGTTGGTTTCTGCCAACCACAATGTGTTTAGCGCAAATTATTGGTTGCTTATTTAGTGCCATTGCTTGATTTCAAGGACATTTGTTTAGTTTTCTGTGACAAAAATTTTGTTTCCTCTTATCCATAGTAAAATCTGGTAGCACAGCTCTAGAACCATATCTATGATCTCTCTCTTTCTCTTTCTCTTGTAGACTCTCAGTTGTATCAGGAATACAGTGAGGTGGTCCAGAACAGAGAGATCCTGCTGTCTCATTCTGATTCTCTATCAATAAGTGCATCTTCCTCTCCAAATCATTCCCCTAAGCTATCACGCAGACCTCTCCCACCTCTCCCTCAGGTCCTCCCACTCCCCCATACTCTGTCCACCTCCTTTAAAAGTCTTAATGTGCCTCAGCAATCCATAAACAGAGCCCCGTCCCCTCGCCTGTCCATCTCTGCTTCCTCAACCTCACTGTGGCAGGATCTCCCCGGAGTGAGGAACAGCCCAGACTTGGAGGAACTTACTGAGGATGAGAGGCGTTTGCAGGAGGTAGAATTATTATTCCGTGTCCCCAACTTAACATTGCATACAACACCTACCGCTTTTCTACTGGGGCTGGTGCCAATGCTTGGGCAAGAGTAGCACTCATTCAGAATCGGCTCACGTTTCCAGTGGCAGGGAGCAGAACCCTCTACGTCACCAACATGTGACCAGAATCACTTGTTATCTCTTGCAGAAGGAGAGCGTTGATCTGTTCTGCCAACCACTGCTGAACTGACATATGTAATTGTTGCTGTTAATGTTGTTAATTTACGCTTTTAAAAATGGTGCCTTTCAAACTGTAGTTCGTAGTGGAAGCTCCGCCTACTGACGTCATAGGTTCCCTTGTTTGAAACCAGCCAGGTTTTGGGGGTGGTTCGGAACTGGGATCTGGGCACGAGCCCAGGACTTTTTTGAGTGGAAAAGCAAAGCCCCGGTGGAAAAGCGGTAACAGTGAATGTCATTGTACTAAACAATAACATTTCAAACCAAGTGCCATTTATTTTAAATAAAACAGCTCAAGCTCACTTTTCAACAAATGATAAAACAATGAGGGGATAAAACTTGTGAGGAACTTACATCTCGTACATCCACTAAAAAGGATCTTGGAGGATGGAAGTAATTGCAAAAATGTGAAAAGAATGTTGAATCCACTTAGTCTGACATTTTGTTATCTAATGAAATGAAACATACATTTTTAAAGAAAGTTCATCAGTAACATGTAAGGTTACATTGTGAGGTATAAAACCACAATTGTGAAATATAGTGACATGACATAAAGCCAGTGGTGACCCATACTCTGAATTGGTGGTCTGCATTTAAACCATCCAAGTGCATACACACACCAGTGAACACACAAACACCGTGAACACACACCCGGAGCAGTGGGCAGCCATTTATGCTGCGGCGCCTGGGGAGCAGTTGGGGGTTCGGTGCCTTGCTTAAGGGCACCTCAGTCGTGGTATTGCTGGCCCGAGACTCGAACCCACAACCTAATATATTGGCAATTGTGAGAAAAGTCACCATAAAGTCACAATTAAAAGAAACAAATTCATTAATGCAAGATTTAAAGTCAGATTTTGAGATTAAAAAAAGAAGTCAGTTGGAAGATATAATGTAACAAAGTGAGATATAAAACTACAGCTGAGAAAAATATAAAGTCTCAGTTGCGGGTAACAAAGTCTCCACTGCAAGATTTTAAGTCTCTTTTTGAGCTATAAAGGAACATTGCAACATATAAAGTTGCAATTTAGGTTGTTATTGTAAAAAAAAAAAAAAAAGATATATAATGTCACAATTAACTTGATTTTTTTAACTCTGAGACAGAAACAAGTTTTGATTGTATGAACTGTCCTGCAATAAACCAATGTGCTTCAAAAGATATTTGTTTTTAGTAGTAAGGACAGCATCATGAAGAGTGTCTCTGTCTTTTTCAGGTGAGGTTTGAGGTTGTGACCTCTGAGGCATCATACTGCCGCAGTTTGGACATCGTAGTGGAGAACTTTGTCATGGCCAAACAGCTCAACGTTATCCTGTCTTCACAAGACAAAAACTGGCTGTTCTCCAGGCTAAATGATGTTAGAGCCATCAGTCACAGGTTAGAATTATATCAATAAACATGCAGAATTACTTAAGAAAAATACATTTTAGTTTTGATAAAGATATGTGTGCTGCTGACGCCACAAGAAATAACTTTAAGACTCCCTAAATATGTATGAAATCTTCACGTCTAATCGTGTTCCGGTTTAGCTCTGACAACATCCTGGAGTCATTCCTGAAATGACTTCTCTGAAATCTGAATTATGTCAATAACATATGCTTCTTTTCATTCAGTTTTCTGTCTCACCTGGAACAAGCAGTGGAGAAGGACATAATGCGCTTTACTGTCTGTGACACCATTATCAAACACTGTCCACGATTCCGAAATGTGTATGTGCCATACCTTACCAACCAATCATATCAGGACAAGACGTATCAAAGATTAATGTGAGTATTTGTTTGTACTCATCTGAAGTGGAAAAGTGCTTTTCCTATTTTATTTTTGTTCATATGATTTCTTTGTTTCATTCCACTATCTCTCGAGGAGGAGAGTCATGAATTCCGTAGAGTTGTGGAAAAGTTAGAGCGCAACCCGGTTTGTCAACGACTACCTCTACGGTCTTTCCTCATTCTGCCATTTCAAAGAATCACACGCCTCAAATTGCTTGTACAGGTACTTTCTTCCTCGGTCCTGTTCTTTACCTTGACTTTGATCTTTGAAATTTGTGCCCTGCCTCCTCCATCTATGCTGGAGTGTTGGCCAATAGTATATTAGCATGATATTAGATGTCATTCCTCTCCTGTCACAAAGAATATGTCATGCTGCATTTTAAATGCTCTCTGTTTTCTTGTCTTTGTTGGTAGAATATTGTAAAGAGAACTGCTCCAAAAACCAAGGATGAAGCACAGGCCATTAAGGCCATGAAACTTCTTGAGAAGGTGAGACTTCTCTTTATGTATTTGGAAAAATGTAGTTATGCCTCCCACATCTTGGAATGTCACCCGCGCACTGGAATTTCTTATCAGTTTTCTCTCTCACCACTGTCCAATGTTTCCTTGCGTCTTAACAGATGATCCAGGACAGTAATGAAAGTATCTCTCAAATGAAGAACATTGAGTCACTTGTGACCCTCAATGCCAAAGTTGACTTTGAGTGCAGGGTGAGCGTGAAACATGTTTGGGAACCTAATTTGTACTGTATGCCATCTAAATAATCAAAATGTATAATGACTTATTTTGTGTCTCTTAGACTCTTCCATTGATCAGTCAGTCCCGCAGACTGGTACGAGAGGGACCTGTGACTGAACTGAGAGACTTTTCTCTAAAAGACAGGGAAGAAGAAAGAAATGTTTATATGCACCTTTTCAATGACTATCTCCTGGTCTCTTTGCGGAAAGAGTATGTTTGGCTGTCTTTACATCCATACTTTAATCGTCACTGTTATTCTTTGATAAATACAATCAGGCTTTTCACGTTTAATTTAATGTAAATTATCCTTTGTTTTATGGTGCGATTAAGCTTAACTTCCTGTTTGCAGAGGGGGTAGGTTTACAGTTATCGACCATGCTCCTGTGTCAGACCTGCGGGTTGAGAACTGCAGGTTCAAACTGCATTCCTTACAAAAAAACCTGTTCCATCTGCACATGCCGCAAAAAGCCCTGCTCTTACGGACAGATACCCAGTAAGTATGTCATTGTGTATGTGTATTTATGAGTCAAAAGCTCTTGCAATCTTGTAAACATGCAATGGCTGCCATGTGTGTATGTATGCACCCCTTTAGGGCAGGGGTGTCCAGTCTTGCTCATGAAAGTCCACCTTCCAACAGAGTTTAACTCTAGTCTTAATTAAACACACTTGGACTAGCTTTTGAGTATCACTAGGAACTTCCAGGCAGGTGTGTTGGAGCTAAACTCTGCAGGACACTGGCTCTCCAGGAGCCGGATTGGACACCCCTGCTGTAGTGTTTCCCCATTTGCAAACTTTTTCACTTGGAAAACCATATTGTAACATAAATTCATTTAAACCAGTCAGTCTTGTGTTTTGCAGAATAGTGTGTTAAATTAATCTGTACCCATCTCTCATTTTGCATCATCTCTCAGAGCCAATAAACTGCGCTGGATATCAGCACTCTCTAGACCTTATCCTGAGATTGACTTCAGTGCAGTTCAGGGTATGTGCACTTCTTGCTTTAAAAGAAATTGTAGAGTCAAAGTAAATAGTCTAATGCTTATAATTTAAAATGTTCTCTTTTTCCATTTGCAGACCTTTCACAAATGCAGTGCATCAGAGCCTTTGTTGCCCAGCAACCAGATGAGCTAAGTTTAGAGAAAGCTGATGTTCTATTAGTTCACCGGCAGAGTAGTGATGGTGAGTTAAGTCTAATCACATGAACAGAAGGAAAGATTACCCAGTCATGAATAGAATTTCTAGAATTTACTGATTGCTATCACTATACAAGAGGCCACTTCAGTTTGGTTTCTGCAACAAAACACTGCCACATGCACAATGTCACTACTGAACTACTTTTTAAATTACTGTACAGTTAAAGGAACAGTCCCTCTGGAGTGACCTAAGGTTATGTTTTTTACTTAAGGGTAAAATGGTGATAGTTCAAGGATCGTATAAACTTTTGGTTACAAGCTCAGATTTTTAATCACAAGGTTAAGAACAGTGCTGAGAACTCTGCCATTGCTTCCAGGAAAGCCAATGTGTGTGTTCAAGTCTTACGAATCACCCTTGCCCAGGGGTGCCCAATACTGTTTCTGGAGATCTACCTACCTGCAGAGTTCAGATCCAACTCTGAAGTGCTCCTGAAGATCTTAATTAGCTGGTTCAGTTGTGTTTGATCAGGGTTTTTAGGGATTTGTGGTAAACTAGAAATATAACCAAGAAGTTCTGTTCTGTTAATGCCCAGCTTATGAGAATCATCTCCATTGTTAATGCAACATACAATCAAAGAGTTCTAGGAGAATTTGTGTGGGTATATCAAGTTGGTGTTATACCTGTATTCTGCAGTGTAAAGAGAAGGGAGATAGGATGCTTCTTTGGGTTTTCGAAACCACAATCTCTAACACATATTCCAGGAATTGCAACCTATTGGTAGACTATGATTCAAGAACCTCCTACAATTTCCAAAGTTTTTTAAAGCTGAAGTGAGTTCTGTGTTGCATGTACTGTACTGTAGATCATGAGTCATAACATAGCGGGGACTTCTGCAGTCCACAAATTTAGAGCAACTTTTTATGGCTTAGTTTCATTCTCTGTACTTAGATTGCAGTACAGAGAATGCTTGAGATGCTTCCATTAGTCCCCACAACACTGGCAAAGGTTCATTGCTTCTTACCTCACCTGATCGGTAAAAACAGACTATGGAAGAAGAGTAATGGTGAGAAGATTTGAGATCTGGTAGATGAGTTCTTTTCAAGGATGAAGAGGTAGATAAAGGTGAAGAAAGAGTGACGTATCAGAAAATGTCCCAGTCCACCACACAGGAGCTGGTGTTTTTGTGGCATTGTTGTTTTGTACCTGTGTTTGAGAGTCAAATTACCCATTGCTGTTCATTAGTCTTGTCTGTGTTTTCCTGCTCCACCAGTTTCAGGTCTTGGAGTGTCTACTAGTGCACTAAAGAGTTGAATCAAGCATGTTTGATTAGGGAGACATATAAAATGTTCAGTGTTGGTTTTCCAGGTCCAGGGTTGGGAACCATGTTCTAGGTCTGTAGAACAATGGTGTCCAAACCTGCTCCTTCTTGTTCCAACACACTTCCCTGGAAGTTTCTTGTGATCCTGAAGACCTAGATTAGCTAGTTTTGGTGTGCTTAATTAGGGATGGAGCTTAACTCTGCTGGAAGGTGGCCCTAAAGGAGCAGGACTGGTTTCATTATAGTACTGATAAATGAACTCCACTGAGCATATGTCTGTTCTGAGGAACAGTTCAACAAGTTCCTAGTCAACAAAACAAGTTCCTAGTAGATACTAATGTCGTTATGTCAAAAACTGAATTCAAGAATTTCTAATGGATGTTTTGACAACTTAAGTGCAAAAACCCATTCAAGATTCTCTCCTTTTTATTCAGGTTGGGTGGAAGGAACTCGTCTGTCAGACAGACAACGTGGTTGGGCCCCCGAGTCTCACCTGGAGACAATAGTCAGTAACAAAGCAAGAAAGCGCAACCTGCTGGACACCATGAAAATTGCTACAGCTGCATTGTGAAGCAATATCTGCATCCTTCAAGGTTCTCAGGTGGACTTTTTCAACCACTATTTTTAAGTATTACTTTAAAGTCTTGTGCAAAAAGACCTTCAAGAACTTCAAGGGTTTATGTCTTAACCTCGTGGGAAGTTTCTATTTATTTTGTGTATACACTTAAGCTGATAAGGGTGATGTGGGTGTTATGGCCTCACCCATGTCAGGGTACTACTCCACACCCTGCTAAAAGGTCTGGTAAGATGCTGAATTAAGGACATATATGGACCTTGCAATTTGCACAAATACAGCCATAAGCAGAACCTGCTCCAATTGAGCTTCTATGCAGCTTCCATAGTTTTTATAAAAGACGCTTTTATGAATTGGAAGTGGGGAGTTACTCCTGGGCAGAAGTTTGGACTACAGTTTGTTGAACTCATTATGAGCAAGCTGTCTCACTGAGGAACCACGACAGCTGGATATAAGACACCTGCACCAAAACTACTTGTTCTCTGTTTTATATATATATATATACAAACATCAGATCCCCTTCAGTGTGGAATATAAATGCTGTCAGACTTCAGCCTCGTGGGAATTCTGTTTGAAGAGGAGATTTTGTTGTGCACCAGGACACATGATGCAAAAGGACAAAATTATTACTAATTGTGAAAAACGGACTTTAACAAAGTGCAAATTTTATTTAGGATCATGAATTATGGATGGCTACTTTTTAAGACCAAAAAGTGTACAATACCCAAGGTTGTCTACAATGTACATAATATAGGTTTTTAACATAAAAGCTAAAAGTATTGTTTTCATGGAATAATTCCATCTCTGCTTCCTGTTCGAACTGATTGGCATATAACTTTAATGTGCCTTAAAAATAAACAGATCATTTGTTTCCTGAAAGAACATTTCATGGTTTAGCAGATGGGGTTTTAAGCCTTATCAAGTGCACTTTTATTGTAGGAATTATGGGAAGGCCATTAGGTAGCAAGACCTTAAAAAAGAAGAATCAGAATGAAAGAGTAAAGTGGCACAGGATTCAGTAGGAAATCAAATGCTTTAGTGTGATTTACAATACGAAGAATTAATGAACATTTCATAAGTGTTTCTTTCATTATGACAAAAAAAGACCAGACTATAAACAGCTTCTTGGCTATATGGAAAATATATATATATATATATATATATATATATATATATATATATATATATATATGAGAGTGGAAAATGGTTTTGTGATCAACTAAAATGTACTTGAAATATCCACAAATGATTGGTTCCTGAGGTGAAACTGAAATCTACTTGAGCCCTGACCCGTAATCAATAGTAGCAGACAGGAAAATTACATTAAAAAGATAATGCAAATATGGTAACACAACACAATTAGATTCAATTTGTTAACATTAGTTAATGTATTGGGTATCATAAACTAACAATGGAAAATAATTTTAAGAATTTTATGTGAAATTCTACATAGACTAATAGATTTTTAGATGTTCAAGTTTTATAAATAATGCATTATAACGGGAATAAATCAACAATGAATAATACTAATGTTGTTGATTTTTAGTCTATGACATCTAATGTTTTTGTAGTGTTTCAACAAACATTATCTGATAGTAAGGAAGAAGAAGATTGTGATGTAAAGAGAAACTTGATGTTTTTTTTTTAGCCACTTGGAAGTTTCACTATGTGTTCGAAGGAGCCATGAATAGTCTAATCTCAAGCACACTGACTGCATCCTAACAAACACACAACATGCATTCAGACGTACACAGTGAATTCAGCAAACACACAATCTCAAACACACACACACACACTCATGAGACTCACTTCAGCACCAGGTAGAACAGGAACATGTCTGCACTCACTCCCTCACATAACATCATCTGCACTATGCGGTACTAGACTAGACTAGTACTATTACCAACTGTTTTAACAAGTATTATCACTGATTTACACTATACAAACTTTTCACATGCTGAACAGTCAGTGTCATCTAATAGGAGACAGGCCATGATTAAGGGAGACACATGCACAAACACTCCACAAATCAAATCCAATGAGAACATACAGGTGCCGCTTGCAAAGAGTAGCACAGTGTTAAAACGGGAGGAGTGCATGGGTATATGTGTGCACCACTTTTTAGAAGAACCTACATTTCAAAAGTCTTTCAGTCTGTCAAGTAAGTGCTATGAGATACGGAGGACCAGGACAAACACTTGGGACAACTGAGAGGATCAAATGACCCAACAAAGAACTTCTGAGAACACACATTGCTATAGAGCTACACATCACAAAGGACTGATGTTGTTGCTGCACATTTTGGACTGGTTTAAAAAGTGTAAATTGAGCTTTAACCGGAGCAAAGAATGAAAGAATGGTGTAAAATGAATTTGAGAACCAAGTTCTCTTTTATAATGGCAAACCTGAAAGCATAAGTGTGCAGTCCACCCGCAGCTTTGAGCATCCAGCTCTATGAGTGAGTGAACAGAGGTAATAGTAGAGTTGGTTCAGAGTACAGCGGATCTGAACAGCACAATGTGGAGGTTAAAATGGGAGAAGTGTGTTCTATGGTACATTAAAATACAGTGAAGGGGTTTCACTGCACAGCAGGATAAGAATCAACCCACTAATTCTTCCAATTATCGATTATCCGTTCCTTTCAACCTGGAGAAGCATAAAAAAAAAAAAAAAAAAAAAAAAAAATCAAACAGTCAGTGTTTTTTTTTTTTTTTGGAAGGGTTTGTCAATACAAGATTTTGTGCTTTATGCAAGACTGTGTAATTCTGAATCATTCATAAATTTGTTCATCTAAATTGCCACATTGAATCAAATGCAACAGATTATGTAAGAATGGTTTTATGAATGATTTACACAAATCGTAAACCCACTGATAAAAATAAAACTCTTTCTTAAAGCTATATAAAAATCAGAGGATTTTAATAGTAAGAGTAGGAACAATATTTCTTTCATTAATATTGTGCGTGTGTGTGTGTGAATTTGTCATACTGTAAATTTTAAGTTTACATTTAAAACAACCAATTTTCGAGAAAAACAACAGTTGTCAGCTTATTACTATCGGCAAGATTTTTAATATCTGTGCATCTTTATTTAATATTTATTATTAGACAGAATATTTATTAATTATATATTGATTAAACTATATGTCCAATATAATCCATAAGTGCATATAAACAAAGTTTTAACTACTTAGTTTATTAATTATGTAAACTGACTATCTCCTGGAAGAGTGACAAAGATTAAAAAGGAAGTGTTTCAATGATTGCTGTATGTACCTGTATGAGATGGGCAGGAGGAGATTGTTCTTCTTCAATGCTTGCACTTTGCTGAGAGTCTGGGGGTCGAGGGCGATGTAACAGCGTCGGGCGTAGTCCAGAAGCTTTTCTTTAGACGGGTCAAACTCGCCCACCTCAGCCACCTTCTCTGGAGCCACCAGCAGAAGCTCAGCAATGGGTGTGGTAGAGGCCACCGTATTACGATCTACACCGTGGATCTGGAAGGCCTTGGACATGTTCTTTAACCTCTGGTATGTTAGCAGGATCTTTTTATAGCGGAACAACACACCTGCTGCATCTTTCACTAGGACAACAGCAAAAACGAGAGAAAGATGAACAAAGAGAAAATCACCTGCTTGTCATGTTTCCTCACTCTGAGCTGTCACGCTCACCTCTCTGTCTTTCTCTCCCTCTGGCGATTCTGAAAACCCTCCTTCTCTTCAGAGCTGGATGACTGCCGGTGGATCTTCCAGCTGTGCCAATGTTCCGAAGTGACATGCTATCTGTTATCACATCCTCTCTTGACATCATTTCCTCTTCCTCAAGGTAGCTATCCTCAAGATAGTCATCCTCTTCTTCATCTCCCAGAAGAGTGAGGGATTCTGTGGCATCACAAGATAATGTAATGTACTTGACTCAACCACTAATGTAATGATAAATGTTTCTTGAGAACTCAATTACTGTAGACTGATTTCTGAAGAAAATTCAGCTTTATTGTGTCCGGGAGTGTAATCTTGATTAATCAGGTGATATAAGGCCATTTTTATATTACCGTCAAAGCCTGATAACCATGCCCACTTGACAAAGAATATTAATTTTGAGTTAATATTGTGTACAGTATGTCAGACGTTTTTGTTTGCATCTCATTTGCATTATATGATATGTACACTACCAGCAGAAAGTTTTTTCTTTTTTAATTAGTAATGGTTTAGAAAAATATTAAACTCATGAAAACTACGAAATAACACACATGGAAGCATCAAAAAAAAAAAAAAAAAAAAAACACCTTAAAATGTGCATTCCCCACTGATTTTAAAGCTTTTTATGAAATAAAAATGAATGGCATTTTTTTTAATTAAAATTTTAAAAAGTTGTGCAAGAGATTTCTTATAAAATTTATGCTTATGTACTACTTTCATTTTCATTTTAGAATTTCAGTCATTTAAGCGTGAGCCTTTACATCAAAAGATTTGATCACCATCATCAGACACGTTGGTGGACCACTACACATTATCTACAATACATGAGATCAAATTATAAAGAATGGTGAAAAACTGTACATAAACTGTAAATATGCTTATTATAGACTTACAGTAAATAATTTGATAACCAAAATGACAATGTACCACAAATATAGGTTAAAAAAGTAAACTTTTAGACCCACCTTGCAGTTCATTGAGGGACCTTTTGTTGCTACTGCAGCTGGTGCCGGTGCCACCGACACCGTGGCCCTGCAAAAGAGGCTGAGGGTGGGGAGATCCATACATGGAATTTATCTGAGCACTGACTGGACCAGAGCTCAGGCCCTTGGAATTGGCTGAAGTCTGTTGGGTTGGCCTCTGCTGGAATGACTGACGGTTGGCTGAACGCTGACTCTCCACTTGTTGATCTGAAATGTTAATGATTAAAGCTATTTCTGCGGCCGGTTGCATAAAAGGCTTAGACTAGTTTTACAAGATAGTCATCTCTTTTTTTTTTTTCTTTTTTAAGAATGGTAATTACTTTTTTTGTTACATAAAAACATGATTGGTCTTGAATCAAAAAATAATAACTCATCACTCCTTGGCTAACTGCTAATTATTCAGACTAATTCTTAAGACAGTCTTTACATAGTGGCTAACTTTCTGCATCTGGCCCCTCTGATCGCCCTTACCATTTTAGGACAACACAGCATAGACAAGGACCAGAAGTGAAAAAAAGCATCTTTAAATTATTAAAGTATGATGTTTTAGTTAGGATTTATTCATGTTCTGCACAGGGTTATCATCATTTCATTATAACTAAATCAAACTATTAAAAACTTTTTAAGTACTTGAAATAAAGGTAAAATATTAGATGAAAATAATAAATTAAACCTAAATAATAAGATTTAAACAAACAAAATAAAAAACAAAAAAAATAACTAAAAAACAAACAAAATAAAAAAATCAAACAAAAAAAAAAAAAAAAAATAAAAAAAATAAAATCTAATTCAAAATATTTATAAAAACTATAACAGTATAAATAATATTAAAATAGCACTGGTTATACATCAGAAGAGTCTAATGTAGAAAGTAAAATAAGGATCAATTTACCCCGATCATTTTCTCTTCTCCTTCTCCAAGAAAAACTCCTGGAATCATTACCTGCAGGAAAAAAAAATAAATAAAAAATCAGTTTTTGTCTTTCCATCAGTCTGTATTGTGGGCAATCTGTATTAATACCCAGCCTGACGTCTGCATCATATGATGATTTACTGCAGCCACGATCAAAAGAAAATCAACAAGAACATCTTTTTAAAATAAAACTTATCACCTTTCTTTCTGTGGATGGTAGCAACATAGTCCATAATACACTTAATATGCATAGAAATAGGGCATGATGTAAGTAGCTGAATAGTAGATTGGAATTAGATTGTTAGATAGTTTACTGAATATTCCCATATAACATTTCAGTACTGATTTTATTTTATAAATTTAAATATTCAACTCCGTCTTTCACTACAAAGCAAGTATGCATGACTGATGAAACTATGTAAATGAAATACTGTTTATGGGAAAAGGCACAAACTAAGATAAGTGACGTGACGTGACATACAACCAAGTATGAACACACACCCTGAGCAGTGGGCCACCATTTATGCTGCGGCGCCCGGGGAGCAGTTGGGGGTTCGGTGCCTTGCTCAAGGGCACCTCAGTCGTGGTATTGCCAGCACGAGACTCGAACCCACAACCTTAGGGTTAGGAGTCAAACTCTCTAACCACTAGGCCACGACTTCCCACATGACATGACAGAGTTCTCCCAAACATTCCACTATTTCTCAAATGACCTTTTACCGCATCTACTAACTTTTTAGGGTCATCGATCACCGCAGCGGGAGGGAGAGTTGGGAGACGAGCGGTGAGTAAATTAATCAAATTCAAAAGACAAAAAAAAGACCCTCAGAGTGAGCTGGGAGGTCCAGTAATTGGTGTGGAGAGACCGCATAAAGAGCCTGGGAGTGAGCTGGGAGGTAGAGAGAGACCGCTGCTGACTGGTGTGTGGACACTGTGCCTGCTCTGGAGAGCCCTGTGAACTTTCTTATGCAACTGTGCTATATTGAGCGCTGGTAGCGCGACGTTTTGTTTATTTATTGAATGCAAATAAAAATCACAAGCAATAGTCAATCGGACCCTGTCCTCTTCCTTCTCCCCGATCATTGACTTTGTTATAATCCTCTAATAGCACAATGTTCGCTCACTCTCTGTCTCCTCTCTCCTTCTGGTTCTGTCCTCGTCTCACCGTTGCTTTCCTGACTCTTGGTTGAGAAGATGAACCGATCGAGCTGGCAGCGCAGGAAGTCTCTCTCCTCTTCCAGGTCCTCAATGCGTTTCTGCAGCCATGAATTTTTCTCCAGTGAGATCTGCAGTTGTGTGCGTAAGTTAGTGATTAACAGGTACGAGCTGCTCGGTGCTGGTGGATCACCTGTATCACAACACAAGCAAATATCACCACATGTTGAAAAATACAGCACTTAAAGGGATAGATCACCCTAAAATTATATTGTATATTTACTCACCCTCATGTCGTTCCAAACCCATAAAACTTCTGTTGATCTTTTAAACCAAAATTAAGATATTTTAAATATTTTCTCATAATTTTTGCACATATCTGAAAGCTTATGAAAAAAAAAAAAACTTTCAGGCATCAAAATGTGCAAATCATAAAAACAATCCACAGGAAACAAGTGATTTAATCCAAGTCTTTTAAAGAGACAGGATCACTTTATAATTAATAATTTAGGTTTTTATTCATAAACATTGATCATCGCGCATGCATAGAGCACATCAAATATGGTAAACATGAAAGCAATGCATGATGCACGAGAACCAATGAGATTCAATATGAAAGAATATTAAAACGTCTATATTTGTGTTCTTAAGATAAACTAAAGTCTTAATAAGTCTTGATAATTATATCACTTTAATAATCATTTTAATTCAAGCTCCTATAGGGTAACACTTTATAATAACTTTCATTAATAAATCATTAACAAGCATTATATAATGCTTATCAGATCATAAGTTAATATATATATATATATGCTTCTTAATGTTTGTAATAAATGTATTAAACATTACATAATGTAATCAATAAGTTCAATTTGATTATTATAAGGGCACATGGTTCAATCGGTTTATCTTTTATTGTTTTGATAAATGTACAAGTATTTTCTTTTAAAAATGATTAGTTTTTCCTTGTTTATTTATGATTGAAGGTATATCCCGTTTAATGATAAACTGAAGAGTATACTAATGCACCAATTTACAATCTGTTATGTCTTTAGCAAGCATTTAGCTAAACTTAACCAGCCACCCTTTACACAAACCTTGTTAGAGCAGCTAAATGTCCAATGCCCATAAAGACACTAAATGATTAGTAAACATTTATAAACATTTACAAATGATGAATGGTTTCAATCTTAAATTGGCTACTGCAAAACATGAACAGATGATATTAATAAATGAGTAGTAAAGATGTGTGAATAGGGTCCATTCAGGTCTTTCGGGAGACTTTTTGCCATTGCTATGACTGCTCATGAGGGTATTAATGATTAGTAAACATTTATAAACATTTGCAAATGATGAATAGTTTCAATCTTAATTGGCTACTGCAAAAGAAAAAAATGTGTGAATAGGGTCCATTCAGGTCTTTTGGGACACTTTTTGGGACACAGCTCAGGAAAAATCTCAGCCATTGCTATGACTGCTCATGAGGGTATTAATGATTAGTAAACATTTATAAACATTTGCAAATGATGAATAGTTTCCACTTTAGATTTGGTGCTGCAAAAACATGAACAAACGATAAATAGATTATTTGTTAAGATGTGTAAATAGAGGTCTACACAACAAACAAAGACCAACAAATGAAGATCATATGAACTGAAAGTTTACTGACATTTTGAAACATTTCAATTTACATTAAATAGTCATAAGTTAATCATTAAGGTAACGTTTAGTAAGTTCATTAGTAAACATTAACAAGAACATTATCTCATATTTCTAGCTATGTGAATAGACTATATATTAACTTATGATCTGTTAAGCATTATATAATGTTCGTTAATGATTTATAAAACCCCTAAAACAATAGTAGGACAACAAACTGAACTGACCATCAAAGTTCTGGTCATTCTGGTTGTAGAAGCCTCCCTGCTGATCAAAGTGGTTGTCTTCAAAAGGAATGGAGATTTCGTAAGCATCCTCATTCTTGGGAGCTGAAGAAAGATGATTAACTCATAACGATTAATAATTCAGAATTAATTCACAGGTATCATGTCATCAGCTCACAAGCAGGTGTACTGTGATTAGAGCGCGTGCACTCACTCTGTAACGTCAGTTCTCGGGAACTCGCATGCTTCCTCGAGGCTGAATCCGCATCGTTCATATTTCCGCCTGTTCAGATTTGTTCTGCATTGAGAGAGAGAGAGAGAGCGGCCATTACCTCAGAAATACTCACAACTTCTGCTTTATTTCTCTGCAGAGCATCGAATGTAAAACATTCAAACTGACTGTCACTATCCTTCAATCACCCCAACACCAGCCATCCACAACCAAAACATTGATAACCACAACAACATAGACACGTTATGACACGAGCTGTGCTCTTCTTAAAATGAAAAACACTAATCACACTATGCATGGTTGGTATAGTGCTGGAAGGACAATACACCATTTGTTTACTTGCATTGAGATGACTAGCAAACTGGCTAATCCTTAGACCGTTCCAGACACAATGTACCCAAATAAGTCCAAATAAACGCAGTATTGCTATCACGTGATGACACAAAACACGTATAAACCGTCGCTCACTTGTGAACGTGCTTCCTTGTCACGTATTTGAAGCGTCTCAGTGCACTTTCATCTGTCTGTGTTTTCTGAAAATCAGCCTGCTAACAATAACAATTAAATCACCCTCAACAGCAGTGCTAAAAACAACGTGAAGCAAGACACTAGTACTGTACTAGCAAATCAGCACGTTCAAAATAAAAGCCTTGAGGATTTATTTAATTTTTTATTTATTTATATATATTTTTTTAAAGGGGTCATGAAATGAGAAACCAAATTTGCCTTGATCTTTTTGGAATATAAGAGGTCTTTGTACCATTAAAACGTCCTGCAAGTTTCATAGCTTAAGACGTCCTCCCCATTATAAACGAGCCATTTATTTAATCAAGCTCTAAATACAGCTCGTTCTGGAGCCATGGTAAGAAGTGACGTCACGGTGCGAAGTGAGGTTCCAACCATTTGCATATGACCGCCTCCAGCACAAGACAACTACGCTCATTTCGTATCATTGTCGCGCCGCGCGCCTCAAAAGTGTTCAGTCGACGGACAGCGAGTGGGTCTGTGTACAGGGAAATTACAATGCCACGCAGATGTGCTCAAACATATAAGGTTTTATCATTGCAAGAGCCATCGCTTCGAATGCATCACCCGCTACTAAACAGTTACGCTCAATCCACAAATGTTCTGGCTGGGGGTGTTAATAATTGATCCATGGCACTGTCGTTAACCAATCATAACAGCGGGAGTTAACACTGAACTCAAAGGAGAAACAACCCAAAAACAGACTGTTTGAATCAAAGGATGAGAAACAGGGTGGGAAAATGTCATAATTCACTACATTTTAAAAGTTTTTTTTTTTTTAAAAACTATAGTAATACTATAATTGCACCTAGGGGACCATAATAATAAAATAAAAAAACCCATGTCATGACCCCTTCAAGTTTTTTTGAAGTGCACACACTGAATGCACACAGTAGTAATTTAGCATTTGCATTATATAGAACAATTATATATAAAACAATAGTGGATTTAACATTAAGCATTAAGTTAGCATCTAATGTTAATATGTTTTTAACTTTCTCCCTTTAAATACTTTGGTCAGTTCAAGAATAATTTATGAAATGGATGAGTAATTAGTACGGTAATTTAATGACACTGTTCCAGTAGCTAGTCATTTTATTTCTTAGAATAACTGTGTATAGTAATAGCAAATGACTGATGAAACGTCTGGGTGAAACATTTTCAGTCCAAGTAACCATTGTTTCAAAACACAAGATATTTGTAATATGCAATGAGAACCATTTTGGTTTAATTGCAGAAACACAACAGTATGATCTTCTCTCAGTTTAGTACTAGCCAAATCCAATGTGTCAGATGAGGAATGACACGCCATGAGGTGTTGTGTACTTTGCTGCTGATACAGTAAATGGTGTTGCTGTACCTATGGCACAGTCTGTAGTTTCGCCCTGTCACTCTGACACAGTAATATATATGTAAATAGCAATCTCTCTCACATACACACACACACACACACACACACACACACACACACACACACAATAATTCAATAATTTATTATACTTAGTTATCCATTTGGGAAACCGTGCAGTTCTACAGAATCTGTGTGTATAGAAATGTATAGACTAACCAAATGATTCACCATTAAAGGGGTCATATAATGCTGCTAAAAATAACATTATTTTGTGTATTTGGTGTAATTCCATGTGTTTATGTGGTTTAAGCTTCAAAAAACACATTATTTTCCACATACTGTACATTATTGTTTCTCCTCTATGCCCCGCCTTCTGAAATGCGTTGATTTTTACGAAGCTCATCGTTCTGAAAAAGCGAGGTGTGCTCTGACTGGCCAGCTATCCAGTGCATTGTGATTGGCTGAATGCCTCAAGCATGTGACGGAAATGTTATGTCCCTTAACATACTGGCTGTATCCGAAAACTTAGGCAGATGACTTGCTTCCTCGCTGCAGTATCAGGCAATGACTTTGCAGGCAGCATTTTTGCACAAAGGCACCTCATGAAACTGATTTTGGACAGGCTTCTAAGGCAGAGTAATGGTTTAATGATCTACAGCAAAATATAGAGAGCTTTGGTGATAACTAAGTGGATATTTAATTACTGCAATATTAATTTCTCGCTAAAAATGACATAAAAAGTGGAAAACATTGATCAAAAACATACATTTACACACATACTGAGCCCCAGATGCAAATTTCAGATGCCATCTTTATTTTTTGACTTAACTGTCACAGAATGTAATGCACAGGATTGTGGGATATCAAAGGCTGCGAAGGATACATCTATGCTGCCTTCAAAAATCTGCCAGATGAAGGCATCTCAGGAGACAGTAACTGAAACGAACACTGAATTCGGACGTGCCTTGATGCCTTTCTACCTTGGAATGCGTCCTCCAAAGGCAGCATTTTTCAGTTTTCGGATGCAGCCACTTTGCCGTCTCCCAGCAGGGCGAGACTCAGTCCAGCTGCTCTGCTCGTGCACATCCCATCATCGGTTCTCTTTTAGAAGTTCAGTCAGTGTACTGTTAGGAGTAACTGAATAACCCAAGTAGGGCTCGTTGGGATATTGGTTTATTTCGCATCAGAGGTAGAGTAAGCCATGTTTATAAACTGAATAATTTAAGTAATTTGTGGATTAGTGCATACTGGAGACGCAAACCATTTCAAATGATTCAGTTCGATTTGGTGAACTGGTTTGACCGGTTCACTAAGAAGATCCGGTTCAAATAGAACGATTCATTCACGATCCAGACATCACTAGACGAGACAAAACAAATAAAACACATTACAAACATTGCATTTGTGGCATCCAGTGGGGACATAATTAATGATTATAATGACTTATACTGTCTTTTTACGCGTTGCGTTGCGTGTCGCGCTGCATGAAACCATGTCTGCATTTGTGATCTGAGAAACAACAAACACTGCTCCAAACTCATGACTGAATCATCAGTGGCAAATTATTTAAATATAAAAAACATACTTACAGGCTGTGAGTCAGAAGAGCCAGGCTGTCCTTGCAAAGTTTGTACTGCCCAACTTTATAGAGACAGCTGTTGTGCCACAGACGCATTAAATAGTCTTCATCCTCCATAAAATGCGCAGCACCCATCTGAATATTTGGGTTGGACTGATTTGGAACAGTGTTGAAATACAACTTAACCACTGATTTCTAGTCTTGTCCTCTTTTGGAAGACCAAACTAAGTAGTTTCGCTTTCACAACGAAACACACAGTGTCTCCACAACATGACAGCAGCATCAACAGCAAGAATAAAAGTTGCACCTTCTTTCTTTGCGTGAACATTTGGGCAGCGTTATGCAAATCTTCCCACACTGTGACATAGACATGTGTGGGCGTGTTAGAATGAGCCGTTTTAAGGGGGTGTGGTTGACTCCTAACTTTGATAAAGAATATCTCTTAGGTTTTGAGACTTTAGCCTCTGCATCTTTACAGATCTTCTTTATGCACCAAGAGCTTGTAACACTCCAAAGAGAAAGGAAAAATTGAAATCGCATCAAAGCTTTTATACCAAACCCATAAAAGCTTTGTTCATCTTCGGAACACAGTTTACGTCTCAAGCCTCCCTGATTTCATCCAAAATATCTTAAATTGTGTTCCGAATACGAACGTAGCTTTTATGGGTTTGGAACGACATGGGAGTAAGTGATTAATGACAAAATTTTCATTTTGCGGTGGAGTAACCCTTTAAGATCAGTCAGACAAATGTATTAAACTGAATGAGAAGAAAGCCAAATGAAAGATTGATAGTAATAGCAGTTACTGTGAGTGAAATGTAGATGAAACACTTACTTCGTATTGTGAACAGGATACTTTGTGATTTCATGTTTTGAACTATCGCAAATGTTTGAAAAAAAAGTGCATTTTTGATCTGTTGTAGATGAGTGCTAGGATTTTTTAACTTTGAAATTTTGTGAAAAATTTTACCAAATTTTATGCAGCAGATTTGTTTTTTTAGCCCCTCTCCATTGTCAGGTTTTTACATAAAAGTAAATTATGAAAACGGGGAACAGCATCAAGTTGTGAAATAAGGGCTGATACCATCCTGAATGCCCACATAATACACGTCTGCTAAAACATTCTTTGTCAGATCTTAATGCAACATTCAATAGGTATTCTCACAAAGAATGCATAAATGCGCTATTTTTAGGATGTCTGGATCCAGATGACGCATTGCCATTATAATTCTGATTTAGTAATTAAATAATATTTTGGCATTGTCATGGTAAATGAACTTGGCTTCTAAGACAGAGGTTACTGAGTCAAGCCCAACTGGCTGTAGACTGATGATGTCATAAATCCACCTCTATGTGCGGTTTCTTTCCATGTGTCATCTTAGTTTGTCTATGTCACACTCTCATTTTTACAAAATTGAACTAGGTTACTTCTCAAGGGGTACAACAGGAGTTCATGTTCTTAACTAGCTACAGAAGATAATTGGATGTTTCCGGGAAGACAAATTAAGTACAATTTACCTTGATCTTCAAATTCAAAACTTTTTTCACCCCCCTGGCTCTTAATGCCTCGTGTTGCGTTCTGGAGCATCAGTGAATGTTTGAACCTGTGTTTGAGTCCCTTAATTGTCCTCAGTGTGAAAAGATGGATCTCAAAATCATAGTCACTGCTGGAAAGGGTTCAAATATGCCCTGCAGTCATATAGTATACAGTAAAACAGTCAACAGAGGAGTTTTTGTCATCATTTACTCGCTCATGTCATTACAAAACTGGATGACTTTCTTTTTTCTGTGGAACTTAAAAGAGATTCTGAGGATTTTTTTTTTTCTGCCCCTTTAAAAATTCAACCCTGTTTATTTGGACCCTGGGGTCACCAATATTAAACTTTTTGGATTTTATTTATGAGAACTTCTGTATGATAAAAACTTCTGCCAAAATGTTTAAATTAAACTATATTTTTGTTGAGCTGTGCAATTTTTATTATTTATCTATTTTTATTTATTTATTGCTAGTTCTTGTTTTTTTCTATTCTTAAGCTCCAAATTAATGAATGTTGTTGATGGTTTTGTCTATTTGTGATTTGTAATTTGTGGAAATATGTAGTAAAAAAAAACTCAACCCTATTAAATAAAAAAAATTACAAAATGGAAAATGAGTAAATACTAAAATTATGTAGTGAACAGCACACTCCAGGGCCCAGTTTATGCTGAGGCCGCTCTCTGACCACACTAGTGGACCTCCCCAGGTTGGCAAAAGCAAAATCACTACAATTATATTACAATTCATAAACATTTTGTTCATGCTGTATCACACTCAATCTTGACGTTTTATTGTGATGTCCATTTTATCTGTACAGCACCATTCCCAAATATACATTGTTTCGCTTTACAGAAATTCATACTGTTATTGTTTATAATACCTTAATGCTTTATAGTCCACATTTAGCACATTAGATATATTTAAACAGGCAGTTAATTGAAATTCATGTCATGGTATTTTTATCTTTGGTCCCCTAGTGTACAAGCTACTATGGCAAAAACCCTATTTGATGTTGATAATGGAGAGAGAGAGAGAAAAAATATTAATGTCAGTTAATAAGCTATGTTACTATACTGATTGAACAGTAAACTAAAGGTTAAAGTGTCTTTGAGGTCTATCCACAAATGAATGAAAAGATGCAGGTACATGTAATTCTTATCAATGAAGATGAATTTTTTCAATTTTCATGAATATGATGAGACCAGTGATCCACAATGGCTTGATATCTGACTTTAGTTGAAAAAAAAAAAAAAGTGAGTATTTACTGTTAACAAAAAGTTATTGACAAATGTGATAATTTCTGAGCAGGAACTTGTGTGGTATTGCTGGAGAGATTAACTTCCTTCAAACGTCATTTTTACTGGAATAAGCCGCATTTGGTTGATGGCTTATTCAGTACATTCCCTTTGGCATGTAAAAAAAATGAATTAAAAAATGTATGGCATTTTTTTGGAATCTCAGCAGAAATGTCTGAGGCCAGTTACAATGCAAAACCATCATTGGGATCAAAATAAATACAAATTTTAGAATTTCTATACATCTCTTTATTAATTAAAAAAAACTGGTCAGCCATATTTAATTATTTGATAATTCATCAGCCATATATCATGCTAGAGATGTTAGTGGAACAGAAGTTTAAATGTAATATCCTTTATTCTGCAACAGTGTTGTACAATAATGAATCTCACAAGGTTTACAATGAAATGATTTGATGGCTCATGACTCCTTTTTAGACGCAATTTAAGTCAAATAAAAACTAGACGTGATCCACTCAATGTTTAAATTACTAGAGCTGAGACACTGAATTCCTCTTTTCAGAGGAAAGGTTTTTCCCATTCAGTTTCTAGTTAGTGATGACTAAATCTGGACTGGTTTACTGTTTTAGTTATTGCGAAATTTATTGTAACCTGCTTAGTTTCGTGGTCATAGTAAAACGATGACTAATACTGTCGTCTTATATAAAAACCTGAAAGGACTTCCATTCCATTCATTTTTTTCAATCATTCAGGAGCAACTCTACATTAGATCCTGCTGGACAGAGGTAAAGTCATGTGCTCTTCTTTATTTCAGTTCTATAGTTCTACAAATATATTAATATTATATTGAGATACAGTTATATACAACTATATCTCACACAAAATTTAACATTTAACTGGATAAAAAAAAAATATATAATTACAGATTTTAAACATTTGTATGTACTGTATATGAATAGCCTGTGTACCTTGTTTGTTTTGTATATCACAATTCAATGAATATATATACATCACTGATCTTTATTCTTTCAGAATTTCAGTTATCTTTACTGAAATATATACTATTAAATATTCTTCTTTTTTTTTTTAAAAGGATTGATTGCACACATTATAAGAACCATGTTTCACATCCAAGTACAACATACGAGGAAACTCCTGCCTTGTGTTTTGTTATCATTGGTGAGTCATTAAAAACTAGTGAGCAGTTTTCAAATTTCACAAATTTGTGCATAATGATTCTGTTATTAATCACAGAATAGATATTTGCAGTTAAACCACAGTTTCAAGGGTTAGGCCAGTGATGACATCATCCAGTTAAGCAATACCAAGCCATAAGTTCAACTGCGTGAACTGTTAAACTTTTATCACAGATCGTAGGCGTTGTGATGGGGCAGCGCAGCGTCAGCAGCAAAAGGGATTGTTCTAAAGAGGAATACTGGACTGACGGGCTCTGCTGTGACAAATGTGCTCCAGGTACAATGTCTGAAATGTTGAATCAGTAGCATCAGAGCAACAGTTTTTCAGAGGAACAGACTGTTTAATCTCTTCATCTATTATTCTACAGGGTTTAAGTTGATAAGGAAATGCTCTAGTTCCATGGCATCGCAATGTGAGAAATGTTCGGAAGGGACGTACCTAGACAATATGAACTATTTCCCAAACTGCTTCAGATGCGAGAAATGCACCAAGCGGAGTAAGCATAATACAGTTTAATTTTCATTTGACAACTACAGTAATGAATTTATAATGTAATTTAGGTATATACATATCTTGCTGTGTTGATTTTGTTTAGATGTTCACTCTTTTTTTTTCTTTGACTGCTTCTTTGACAGATGCTGTGGTGATTTCACCATGTACACCCCAGAAAAACACAGTTTGTGGTTGTCAGCATGGATACTACAAAAAGGTCTTTGATCAAATTTCATGGGATTGTGTGCCCGTTAAAAGGACTGTTTCTGTAGCTATTAGAGGTCTGCTACCCAAACCGAGCCCGCAGAGTCCCAAATACTCTCGGGTTTCAGGTCGGGTTCAGGTCAGGTTCGGGTCTGGAACGAGTTTGTACCTAAAGTAAAATATGAAGTAGGCAACGCTGCTTTCATGGACACACGCCAGGGGCGTAGGAGCCGCATGGGACAGAGGCGACATAATGGGGTGGATTAATGAGGTCAGGGGCCCATAGGCTGCTTGTGTGAGGCCCCCCCCTTAATCATTATGATTTACTGGAGAAATTTATTTAGTGCCATACATGGTCCACACGCAAATAGTAAGGTGAACTGGCATACACACACATTGAGACCAATCCTACTGTGTTTCCTCGATTTCACTTTGCTATTTTGGCGGTTTGGGGGTAAATGCACCCCAAAAAGCAGAGGACGATTACGTCCTTTTTCAAACACTATGAGTATGTGTTGTCACAATGACACGAATCATGCGATCGAATTTCTACGTTATTATTTGACCTAACGGGGCGTCTACACCATAGACCAGTGGTTCCCAATCCTGGTCCTGGAGAACCCCCAACACTGCACGCTTTTGGTGTCTCTTTTATCTGATACACACATTTGAGGTCTTGTAGTCTTCACTAATGAGCTGATGAGTTGAATCAGGTGTGTTTGAATAGGGAGACATGTAAAATGAACAGTGTTGGGGGTCTCCAGGACCAGGATTGGGAACCACCGCCGTAGACGAACGAGGCATGTGACGCATCATGTCGCACCAGATCCAGTGTGTGTTATGCTCTCCTACTTGTTAGTCACTTTGGATAAAAGCGTCTGCTAAATGAGTAGGCTAAATGTAAATATGGACAGCATAACTGATTGGGATCTTTTGTCGCATAGCGCCACTCGCGTGCGGAGTAGAATTATCTTTTCCCAATAAAGCAAAGTTGTTATACGCCGTTTTCTTAGGCCTTATCATACTTTATCAAATTTTAGTACATCAATTCATCACTAATTTCAACAGTGCCGCTCGGGTCCTGTCGGGCCAGACGATCTCGGGTATGGGCCGGGTTCGGTCTTAAAGCCCATGCAGACCTCTATTCTGTATACCTGAAATCCAAATGAGCAGGGAAACCTCAGGTTTCCTTATGAGAATGCTACCCTGAAGTATTGCCAAAGAACACAGATCTACCTCCAGCATAAACAAATACCTCTGACAAAAGTGGGATTCTTTTGAGACAAGATGAGAGAGAATCCTTTGGCAACTAGCCTACTACTTTCCCTTTATTTTCAGCTGAATGGCTGAAGTTGCCTTATAAAGTGCTATGTAATATAGCCAGTTTAATACATGAGTTTCTAAATTATCAACATGGTCAAAAGTTGTGAAGAATGTTTGTACATATGTCACTCATCATTGTAATGCATTGTATTATACTTTTTTTAAAATAAAGAGTGAAAACTGATATTTAGCATATTTGCATTTTTGCGTATATTTTGTGCAGATTTGGCCTCTACATGTTTTTTTCCTCCTCAGGTGTGAGCTATATATATATATATATATATATATAGTCTAAATATTTAGCTTCAATATTCAATTTAAAGAAAGAAAAAATATTTTTCTGACTAATATTTCATATACAGAGTTATTTCATTTTAGTGTTCATTCAGCCTGTAGGCTATATAAGATTTTTAAAAAGCTATTTTTTTTTCAAGAACTAAGATACTCTTTCCTCAAACTAGAGCCTAGCCTACACGAAACTAAAACTTGACTGAGATTCACACACTTTTGAATGAGGGTTTTGTCAGTTAATCCTCGTACACTATTACGTGAATGGTTTTGGTTTTAGTTTTGAGAAATGGTATCTGGTTTCAGGAAATCTCTAAATTGGATTTAATTGGAATGAAACCGCAAAAAAAGCAAAAAAAGAACAAGCGTCACATCTGCTAATCCTTATGGCTTGGTGTGTTTTTGGGGAAAGGAACAGGTGTTCCGGAGAATTCAGTTCCCCTATTCACATAATATAACAGTGGAGTCAGCTATCTTAACCGTCTGTGGTTGTGTAATGCAAACACATACGAGCTTCATCACTATCAGTCACGCGACTCTGTTCCCCTTTTGGGCTTGAACTGATGGTAAAACTAAGGACTTTATTAACTGTCTTTACATTTATTTTGAAAGATGAAGCTCGCGATTATGGAAAGGGGTGTTACATTTCCGACGAGTGCTTGCGGTGTTCAGCAAATCACAATGCACTGGGTCAGTTGGCCAATCAGAGCAGACTGCACTTGTCAGAAGGAGGGGCTAACCTAACCCTAACCCTAACACAACAGTGAAGATACATATCAAATTTATGAACCAAAAATACAAAACCTATGAAATTATTTCCTAGCTACACCATTCCTACACAACACTGAAGGGATCAATTTAGCAGTAGACAGGATGAACCAAATATTTACAATGACTGCAACACTATCTAACCTAAAAACCACAAACAAACAAATAAACAGGGAGCATGTACAAGAGAAATGGTTTGACAACGAGTGCTAAAACCTTGGAAAAGAAGAACTTTATCAAATTAGAAACACAGAAATGCAGACAATGTAAACACACGCCAACTCTACCACAAGAAACTTAAACAATATTGATGGCATTCTGAATGAAATGATTAAATGCACAGACCAAAAATTCAAACTGGCCATTCTTAAACTGTTTAATATCATCCTTAGTGCAGGTGTATTTCCCAGAACCTGGAACCAAGGCCTCATCACCCCAATTCATAAAAATATATAATAATAATAATAATAATAATAATAATAAAAAACATTAAATTCCATGCACACCTAAAAAGCAGTCACACTGAGCCCCTCCACCATAAACCCTTAAACTACCAAGAACTGAACCCAGAGAAAAGCCCCCTCAGCCAGCTTCTCACAAACTTACAATCCAAAACAAAACCCAAACTAAACTAAATCAGATCATAAAAAACACAGAAAGAGAAATATCTGAAACACTGGACAGAAGCAACAGCTCAGCAAAGTAAATTAGAATGCTATCTGTCTCTAAACAGAGAATATAAATTGGCAGAATACCTAAACACAGCGGCAGACCCTAAACTAAGAAAAGTCCTGACCATGTGCAGACTCGCTGACCATAACCTCAACATAGAGACAGACAGACACAGACAGACCTGGCTGCCAAAAGAAGACAGACTGTGTCCACACTGCACACAACATGAAGTGGAAACAGAACTGCACTTTTTAACAACATGTGCTAATTATACACAAATTAGGGAAACATTCTTCCCCTAATTCACAAACCAGCACAAAGACTTCATCCAGATACAACAAAAGAAAAAACTGCCATACATTCTGGGAGAAACCTCAACAAGCTCTAACCTGGCTGCAAGATAGCTACGTCAAGTCCTGCCATGATAAAAGAACAAGCAGCAGAACAGAAGCACAAGTCACAGCCCGAAGAAAACACTGTAGGCTACAACACACATAAACTGACATGACAGGATCCAGTCCTCCTTCTGTCTCTTTATTTGAATTTTAATTAGTACTTTCATTTTAGTGTATACAGATAGACTCTATGCTATATACTTCTATTCTTATGTATATTTTGTGTTAAATGTCTATGTTTCTATGCTTTGGCAATGCATTGATACTTTTTTAACATGCCAATAAAGCTACTAGAATCTGAATCTGATTTTCGTCTTGATGTTGCGCAAACGCACTGAATGGGAAACTCTCCGGAACACCCGTTAACGGGTGAATGAAGCGACGCTCGAGAGAGAGAGAGAGAGAGAGAGAGAGAGAGAGAGAGAGAGAGAGAGAGAGAGAGAGAGAGAGAGAGAGAGAGAGAGCGTGTCAATGTCATGTGACAGCACCTGTGTGACGTTGCAGCAAGTTTGCAGCGCAGGTTGTAAATCCCGGAAACGGCCAAAATGTGGAAAATCCCCAAACGGCCAAAATGTTTATCTAAATGAAAGAGTCTTTCTCGATAGTTTTGCAAGCTAATATAATTTTCTGTGATAAAAAGGTAGGTAAAATGATCATCTCTTGGCTTCTTTATTTGGGAAGCAGTGCTCGATTATGTAGGCTATTTGTAAAGCAAAACCCGTGCAAGTTTCAACCACTGATCTAAATATGTGGTTGCAACAGGGTTTTTTCTTTTTTCCAAGCATTTTTTTCTCACCTAAAAGATATCTTGTTTTATTAACTGTAACAGTATACTTTATTGTGTTTTATTTTACATCAAGATAGACTTTATATTGCTGTAAAATAAAATAAAAATAAAAATTCAGGTAAAGAGTGTGTAGGCTATTTCTGTTTAGGCGAACACATTAGTAAAATCTAATTTCTTCATACTAGAACTGATTATTCTTTAATAATCTTTAATACTTCTCCCTCCTCATGTCAGAAGGTTGTTCATCATGTCTACACCTGACCGTGTTGGACTGACCCACTGTAAGTGTGTCTTGGTGTTTGCAGTCTTTATGGATCTTTTCGGTGTGTCTGCCCTTCTGATCGGCGTCTTCGTCCCGCTTGAAATCGGGGGTCGTGACTTTGGTGATCTGTTGGTGTATTCGGGAGCTCTGCTGGTGTTGATGTCTATGGGGGGCTGGGTCATGTGGTACAGTGGGAATATTGAGGGTTTGATATCAGGGAATGAGCTGACACACAAACGCAATGCCATGGACCGGTTCGCTCGCACCCTGAGTCGCCGCATACGGAAACCCCACCGCAGCCACAGCACATCCTGACCTCTGACCTCTAGACGTGGCTGAGAGCACACACAAAGGGCTTGGGATACCACAAATGAGGCCAAAATCTAATTTGGAAACTAAACAAAATGGAATGATAAAGAACGTTTTACAAGGATGAAGGTTGACGGATACAGTATAATTGTTACAATGTGGTGTTTACTACTACTACTACTACTACTACTATGTATAAAAAAAAGTATGAAATTGCAGTTATTTGGTAATACCTGTACTGCAGTGCTTTATACATTTTGAGAGTTGTACGTATGAGCTGATATTTTTGTACACATAATTCTGTATTTCTTTTTGCAGCAAAGCTTTTTTTGTAATATCTTCTGTTGTACAAAACACGGGTGATTAAATTTCTATCACTGATAAATTTTTCATATTTTAAAAATAAACATGTAGCTTTACTGCTTTATTTAAATGATGCTGAATCACCTTTTAGATCAAAATTCAACAATTTAGAATTACAGTGAAAATGCATTTACAAAGTTGATCTTCCAGTTAACAAAACATTAAAGTCACTTTCTCTCTCACTTATTAAATAGGTAGAGGCACACATTCCCCCATTCAAAAAATACTGCAAAAATGCCATAAAGAAGACTCCATTCATTTTACAACAAAGAAACCAACAACCAAAAACAGTAATATTAAAAAATAAAACCTCACCATAAGCACCAAACCTTAAAAAAAAAAAAAAAAAAAAAAAAAAAAAAGTGTTCAGATTGAAGTATATGAACCATAGATGTAAATGTCACAAAATGTAGGTAGTGTCCCAAACTTGGTCAGTTTCTTGTCTTTTTGATGTTATTTTTCTTTGTGCAAGTTTCCAGTGGACCTAATGCATGACAAGCAACCAACTGATTGTGTTCAAAAATACTTAGATGTCATTACCAGCAGCATATTAGTTGAAATGCATCACTCCTCATGATTTGAAATAAAAAAAATAATAATAATAAAATAAAACTATATTAATAATTTCTGGCCTGGCATTACAATCAAAACCTGTCTTTGTTATGGTATTTAGGATAATTGTGTACAAAAAATAAAATAAAATAAAAATCACTGGTCAAATACAGAATAGGACAGAATTTGAAAACATCCACTAAGACACACTGGATAGATCCTGTTGAGCAGGTCTTTAAAAAAATAAACAAACAATGTCATTTAAAGTCAGTTCACCAAAAAACAAAACAAAAAAAACCTAAAATAAAAGTGCAGAATGAAGGTCCAAAATGAAATTTTTTAGAACTGTTAATGCTTCACTTTGACTTTAGCCCTTTAATTCTCCTTGGGAGCATCTATAGAAGGAGGACAGAAGAAAAGTAATACATTGTACTATGTAGTACAATCTTATCCTGATAAAGCTCAAAGACCGTTTGAGTGAACAGCTGAAGTGCTTTCAGAGGGCGGGGCTTGGAACGGAGGGGGTGGGGCTCTGCCAAATAATCATGTGACTCCGTTCTGATCTCTGTAGGACAGACTCACTGGCCCCATCACTGCCATCATCTCCTAAAGAGGAAAAAAGTAGTGCATTCTTATCTTTAAAAAAAAAAAAAACATTCTGAATGGAAGTATAAAAAATTAATAAAGTCACAGTATAATAACTGTGCTAAAAGTAAAGTCGCACCAATTCGGAAGTTGATGTATCCTTCCCCTCCACTGAGAATGAGCTGAGAGGTAGTAGTAGCGCCATCTGGAGAATTGGAGGAACTACGGCAGCCTGCATTGATTAAGAAAAATAGCAAAAAGAAACAAAGTAGTTAAAAAAAAAATTCTTCCCATTACTATTGGCAATACTGGTCTTCCATCTACTCTTACTCAAAGTAAACAATACTTGTTTCGAACCTGGAGCAGAAATGATGAATTTAACTGCTTGTCGGTGGCCATGGTAACAGAGCTGAGCTGAAGCAAGAGAGCAGTATGGTATAGAGCAGGACTCTGAACCTGCCAAAAAACAAAACAATGTAGATCAAAAAATGTAGAAGTTCCACAATTCAATTTTAAGTGGGGAAAAAAAGCACTCACTGAGGGACAAGGGAACTGAGAAGACTGCACCACTTCCTGTTCCCACCCACAAGCGCCCACTGGCCACAGACAAGGCTGTGATCTGAAGAGGAGAGAGAGACAGGAATGCAGAGCCTGCCAAATAGAGATAGATAAATATTAAATACAAAAAAAAAATTAAAAAAATACATTGGTTTCTGTAGGATTTTTAAGATGAAATTTAAGACTATTTAAGATCTTTTTTAAAACCTGCACAAATAAAAGTAATATCATATGAGCGGGGTATAGGGCAATGTCTATCGTAACATATTAAACTGTAAAATGACTGTAAAAAGCATGATTTACAGTTCAGATACAAGTTTTCACAAAAACTAAAAGTTTTATAAAATGATGCACTTAACATTTCACCCTTTAAACCATGCATTATCTTCTCATTGATCCACCAGTTCACATTTACAGCTCTGTGTGTTTGCAGGGTAAAAACGGGTCAATTTTCACAAAAAACAACCCTCAATACTGTGTTCCTGCAATAGAGTGGGGGAACTTTGACGTCACTTTGTGGTGTAAAGGTGATGAGTAGACTGATGTTGGACTCAGGTGGTTGTGCTGTGTGATGCGTTTCCCATACAATTATTCATTTGTGGCGCTCACCACAATATCAAAACTGACTGATTTTCCAAAAGGCTTCTTTGAATAAACATGAGCACGTACTGCACGTTTAAAAATCAAAACGAGGCGCGGGTGTTTTTATATCACTATTTCTGAAGGAAGACTATATTTAGAAAATTGTCGATGTCATTTTCATTTCATCTTGCATGTAATGCCTGATAAAGCAGCGTTTGTGAGCTCAGCGCTGCTTTGTGTACAGCTGTTACTGGGGAAACCTCTGTTTCTCCTGCTTTAAAGCACCTCCTGCTGGCAGAGAATGAATTTGCATTTTCAATAAGTCTGAATAAGACTGATTTAAGCAGCAAATATATTTTGCTTGTTATCAAAAATAATCTACTCTAGAGGGACTATTTAGCTGTTATTATTGATTCTATTTGGAAGTCTACCGGAAGTTAAGTTAGGGCCACAGTTTCAGGACCGCATTTCTACTAGGACACTTTTTTGTGACAGCACCATCTAGCCAATTCTATTCCAACAGAGGAGACCTGATTCAAATATCAAACAAACAGATGCAAAGACTAGATCAATGGAAACTATAATATAATATAAACTATATATATATATATATAGGAATACCCTACTCCAATTAAACGGGCTCATTGAAAATGCACATTCAATCTCTGCCAGCAGGAGGCACTTTCGGAACAGTAGGAATAGAACTGTTTCCAGGTAACAGCAGAACACAAAGCCAAGCAGCACTGGACTCTGAAACATGCAGCGCTGGTGTTTATTTAAAGGGGTCATGAAATGAGAAACCAAATTTGCCTTGATCTTTTGGAATATAAGAGGTCTTTGTACCATTAAAACGTCCTGCAAGTTTAATAGCTTAAGACGTCCTCCCCATTATAAACGAGCCATTTATTTAATCAAGCTCTAAATACAGCTCGTTCTGGAGCCATGGTAAGAAGTGACGTCACGGTGCGAAGTGAGGTTCCAACCATTTGCATATGACCGCCTCCAGCACAAGACAACTACGCTCATTTCGTATCGTTGTCGCGCCGCGCGCCTCACAAGTGTTCAGTCGACGGACAGCGAGTGGGTCTGTGTACAGGGAAATTACAATGCCACGCAGATGTGCTCAAACATATAAGGTTTTATCATTGCAAGAGCCATCGCTTCGAATGCATCACCCGCTACTAAACAGTTACGCTCAATCCACAAATGTTCTGGCTGGGGGTGTTAATAATCGATCCATAGGCACTGTCGTTAGCCAATCATAACAGCGGGAGTTAACACTGAACTCTTAAAGGAGAAACAACCCAAAAACAGCCTGTTTGAATCAAAGGATGAGAAACAGGGTGGGAAAATGTCATAATTCACTACATTTTAAAAGTTTTTTTTTTTTTTTTAAAAACTATAGTAATACTATAATTGCACCTAGGGGACCATAATAATAAAATAAAAAAACCCATGTCATGACCCCTTTAATGAAATCATAGCCTTTTGAAGTTTAATCATCACATTAAGCCATAATCGCAATTCTGGTCTTTCCGTCCCCTTATTAAGACCTCCTGAAATCATAATTAAGACTTTCTTGTGCAATTTAAGACTTTTTAAAACCCCGTGGAAACCCCGATACAATAAAATAATCTAGGGAAGCACAATAAATCAGCCACCATAACAGTATTGGCCCAATAAATGTAAATTTTTACTGTTATCGTTATCGACCTAATAAGAAAATTTGGCCAATATTTTAAAGCTGATCAATTATGCATTATTTCCTTCAGAGACACTTCAGATGCGCCCTGTTCGCCATGATGGTTTAAACTGCTTGAAATATGACTGGAATCACTTCGAAATAATGATATGGAATCTTTTTTAGCCCGTTTTAGGGCATTGTTATGGGAAGAGCGCATCCACAATGGAGCTACACCTTCATGACTAGCACGGTTTAGTTTGCTTGTGCATTTGTGGCCTTTTGTGCAATTGTATGTTGCAATATTGTGCTTATTTTATGCATATATATCTGATTTATCTCATCTAGAATGCGTTTGGTTAAGTTAATAGAGCACTTCATTTTAGTGGTAATAATTTTTTGCTCAGCACATGCAGCTCAAACAGCAGTGCACAACAGTAATAACTATGATTGAGATTGTCATATATATGCAACATTATAATGAGAACACTATTATGATAAAACGCTATGAATACTTTGGGTTTAGTTGCTGTGTTTCAGTGCATTGTTAAAGGAAGATCGCATCCACAACAGAAGTTAGCCTACACATTCTGGTTACACGTAGATCTTGTTTATTTGTGCATTTGTGTCATTTTGTACACATGTAAATTATAATATTATGTTTATGTTGTATAAATATCTGATTAATCTCATATAGGATGTGTTTCCTTGAGGTAAATAAGCTGATAGCAAAGCACTTCAGTTTATCTATGTTGGTAATATGAGTGATAGGAGGAATTCATTTTAAAACTAGACTACTGTAATGTATATGTTTACGTTAAAGTGTTTGGGACATGGCTTTTAACAGTGAGACTTTTGTAATCAGGGTCTCAAAAATTATCAAAAAATTTGGATTTAGATTTATGGGCCAACATATAATTTATCAGCTTTCAAATATAAAGAATTATCAGTTATCATTATTGGCCGAAATTTCCATATCGGTGCATCCCTATAATCATCTGCTACTTTGATTCACTTTTAATGCATCCTTGCTTGATAAATTTATTCACTTCTTTTCAAGAAGAAAAAAACTCACTAACTCTTTTAAATGATAGACACCAATGCATGTAAAATTCCATAAATTACCCATATTAATGAATAAATACAATTCAAATACCTAAAGCTTTAGTCACTATGGACGATAAATCTACTTCCTGTAGAGGGCGTCCAGTTGTCCAATCAAAAAGCCTAAGAATGGGATCCAAACGGCATGCAGCCCAAACGCCACTTCCTGCTGCGCACAGAAAACGCACCTGCTGCTCACTTCGCTCAGACACTGTGAACAATTTCTAAATGGACAGAAAGAGAAATGTGAACGAGTGAGAGTGAGGGTTCTGAAGCACAAGATGAACAATCAATGACACCTCTTCCATCGGAGACCAACCTCTACTTTCCGAATTTTCACACTGATAATGTAAACTTTATTCCAGTATCCCACCCAAAGACAGCCCTCCTTTGCAAGGCAACAGCGAATGGGCTGCAAAGGTGGTGTGCCAAGCGAAAGCACCTCTTGAGACTGGAGATTCCAGATGCCTAGAAAAATGATCATTACAAGCCATAAGTACAATTCATATCTAAAAACACACCCAAGCAGACTAAACCACAAACACACACCTGAATTGTGGGTGAAGAATGCAAGCGTCCCATTGGCCAAGCCAGCGATCACCTCGCCCTGAGTATACCTTTACATACAGAAGGAATTTCAACAGAAACCTCAGGAATTCCATTCACATCAAAGATGACATAAACTGACAGTGATTCAAAAAACTCTTACGTCAGAGAGTGAACCCCCTCGAAGAGACTGACAGACTGCAAACAGCGGCGCCTGGAGCCGGAGGATGAATGAATCAGCACACTGCAAGAGGACAAAGTGACTAGATGATTCCCATACAGAAAAATAAATAAATAATTAATTAAGCCAGTTATTTCTATCTTTTTCTGTAGTGTATGAGTAGGAAATATCAGTTTACATTTCCAAACATTCATTTTGCCATTAACTGATTATTACTGTGGCAACGTCTCCAAGATGCTTGAAGAAACCACCTTGCAAAGCTACCTGAAAAACTATGCGCAAGTGTACCAAGGACAAAAGCGGTTTTAAATGCAAAGGGTGGTCGCACCAACTTTTGATTTGATTTAGTCAAATTTAATCATCCTCATTTTACAGCAGTTTTACATGAGTGCCTAAAACTTTTCACAGTACTGTGGCTTTGTAGGAAGGTTTCTAGAAGCATCTTGGAGACGTTGCTGCAGTTCTTCTGGATTTAGTCTCAGTTTTTTCTGTTTCTTCATGTCATTCCAGACAGACTGATTGATGGTGAGATTAGATCTCTGTGTGGAGCACTGGCTGGTGTCAGACTCCTTGTACATACAAAAATCTCACTGCATTATTACAATTAATAGCAAAAGGAATGTTTGTAAATGTAAAATGTTCCTTATGACACAATACAGCAAAAGATAGAAATAACTGGCTTAAAACCATTTTTGTTTTTTGTTTGTTTTTTTGCTGAAAATACTTATGCCCTGAGATTTTTGCGAAGTAATGCATGTATGTGTTAAGAGGTATTTATTTCCATAAACTGAACTATGCATGAAAGTTTAATAATTAATGTTAGGGATAAAAATCTATAAGGGTCAACATTTAAAAAGCATTTAAGTATTCAAATCTTAAATGTTTACTAAGATCCTTCTGTTCCTTACTGAAACCCACAGTAATATTTAAAATATTAGTAAGCTTAATATATATAAAATCATCATTTATTGGGTGGTGGCTGTCCCGAACCCCAACCCCTAAATTTCAACTTTAGGAAAATATTGAAATAATTTTTGTATTTTTTCCACTGTTGTTTTTAAAAATATCTTTTTGATTCTTTAAAAAAAAAAAAAAAAAAAAAAAAAAATATATATATATATATATATATATATATATATATATATATATATATATATATATATATATATATATATATATACTGTATATATATACTGTATATAAATATATATATATATATATATATATATATATATATATATATATATATAATTTTTATTTTCTTTGTAAATTATGAAACTTAATGTTAATAAATGTGTCCCGCATTTTCATGTCACTAACGAAACAGTGTATGTTTTAGTCCATTGGCTGAGACTGAAATGAACTACACCCCTACATTTATGATCAGGAAATATTTATGTGTCTCTCTCTTACACAGCTAAAGGGTGAGTAGATTAGCCCCGTCATTTTCAGTTAAATGTGCTCAAAATTCTGAAAAATCTGTGTGTTACTCTAAGGAACGTCACTACTGAACACCTTTTTTCAGCAATTAAGCACACTTTTTTGGGTGTTATTCCATAAAATGTAATTTTCATGTGTGTACAACTGTTCAGAACTGTGCTAGCTAACCATGTGCTGATTATTCAAATAATGCATCTCATAATTTTGGACTGCAGTTATATCTGATCAAATGTGCATTATTATTCTTTAGCTTGGGTTAAACTAATTAATTTTACTTGGCTGGAACAGCAGCTATGCTAATTATGTCTCTATTTGTTTCTCTGCTTTGCCACGGGATTAACATCCCGTGGTAACTAGGATTTACACAAGCTCCAGTCTGGATCCAGAACACCTGAGAAGAGATGATGCCAACCCCTCAGAGGACCTCAGATGATGCTAACCCAGAGACAACATACAGAACTTCCACATTTTGCTATAAGTTTGATTGCATATTTGCTGTTAATAGTGTTTATCGTCTGTTTGTTTACGTCTTTTATTGATTCTTCTGAACATTTCTGCCATATGCACATGAACTGACAATCATCACTGATAAGCTACTCCTAAATATTGTAGAAACTTAATTTTCTGTAAAGTTGCTTTGTAATGATTTGTATCGTAAAAAGCACTATACAAATAAACTTGAATTGAATTAGCATCTTTGAGATTGCAAAAATTGTCACTACCGAAACATTTGGTGGAGTTTGGGTAGTGACATCTTTGTGTTTTTTTTTTTTTTGGTGTTATTCCATAAAATTGTCACTACCAAAACAATCACGACTGAAACATGTCATCATAGTTTTGGTAGTGACAAAAGGAAACACATAATCGCCATATTTGGGGGAAATAAACAAAAAAAAATTGTGCCGTTATGCAGTTTTGTAGTATTTTAGTATGTTTCAGTAGTGTTTTAGTATGCAAGTTAAAATTCTGTAATGTGATGTGGTCGCTACCAAATTACTGTCAGTCCCAGAAATGTGCAGTCAATACCGAAACATGGGATGTTTAGTCAAAAATAAGAGTATACTGAAATATCAACAAAAATTATATGATAGTTTTTAGTTCAATGTATATTCGAAATAATGAACCCTTAACATTGAAATCAGTATGATCAACCTTTTGCCTTTTACAAAGAAAAACTGGATTCAATCAAAATACAACAAATCTCATAAATTACAATTGAAATATTGTTAAAAATGTAATTGTTATTGAATTACCTATTTTCCTAATGATTTAAAATAATAAAATAGCCCAAAAAATTATTAAGAAAAAAAAATCAACAAATTATATATATATATATTTATATATATATATATATATATATATATATATATATATATATATATATATATATATATATATATATATATATAAATAATATAACCCTTCTAATTAAATTAATATTACTGTTTCGGTAGTGACAAATTTGGGAAGAGGACAAATATTCCAAAACTTTCTGAAAATACAATACGAGAATTAACTGCACAATTACTAAAAATGTGTACCTTGGACATCATAAAATTTGCATACATACAAATTTTTTTTTGGGAAGAGACACTTTTTTTTTTTTCCCCAAGACATTTAAAACCCTGACTTTGGACCAATTCTGTAGAATTGCCCATATACTAAAGTAAGATGAAATGAATAAGAATGACATGCCCTCACCTTCCATCCTGGGTTCCAATCCACACAGTTCCCGCAGTATCTCCTAACACAAGTGGAGATATAGTTGAAACACATTAACACTCAGTAACTCTTAGAAAATCCCTCTGCTAGACCAGTTAATATTACTAGAATATTGAGAAAAATGCCATGAAAGCTTAATAATGCTGCTAAATGTAATAAATAAAACATTAAACTATTAACTATAGACAGGGGTGTAAAATGTTGAGTAATTTTAAGTTAGCTTTGGGTAAAGGGTCTTGCTAAGAAACTTTAAATAATTTCTAAAGTGCAATATTATTTTCCTCAACTGGAAATTGAGGCAGAGGAGATTTTGCCATTCATGTAACTGTAAACTCCAGAATAAAAACTTGTTTGATCAGTTGTCCAGACTTTCTATGTCTTTAAGATGAAAATAAATTTATTTATAATCAGAATTTGTAAATTGACAAAATACATGAATGCATTATATAAAGTTATTACTTCAGGTCAAATACTATGTTGCAGTGAGTGAGGAGAGGTTTCTTCACGAGGTCCACTGACCCATGCTGTGGTCAGCTGCATTTTACACAAAAAATGGATTTTGTTGGCTTTATATAAAAGTAAAATAATTTGATTGGTTTAACACAGTAAGAATGACCAAGTATGTTTTTGATTTAAGCTACAATGATCTGGAAAATATGTACACTTCTGTGAAAAAAGTTTGGGGTCAGTAAGATTTGTTAAAGAAATTAAAACTTTTATTCAAAAAGGATGCATTAAATTGATCAAAACTGACAGTAAAGGCTTTTACATTGTATTTTTTTTTTTCATTTGTATTGCATTTGTATTCATTATTATACAAATTTTTATAATATGTCACAATATTACTGTTTTACTGTGTTTTTCATCATATAACTTCAGCCTTGGCGAGCATAAGACACTTCTCTCAAACACATTACCAACCCCAAACTTTTGAATGGTAGTGTACTCTGAAACCACAAGAAGTAAAAAGCAGCATTTTCCCACCTTGTAAACAGTGTAAATTTTAAGGTATTCAGTTTGAGTAATACTCAAGAAAAGCACAAATTTTACTTAAAGGGATAGTTCACCCAAAAATGAAAATTATCCCATGATCCGCTGGAACGTCGCTCTCTCATGAACACACGTACGACAGTTAGTGAAAGCTAGAGATTACAGATTATAAAGTTGTAAATATGGATATTTTTCTTACACAAATGCATTGCTTCGTTTAACAAGGCCTTTATTAATTCCCTGGAGCTGTGCGGAGTATTTTATATGATGGAAGCTTGGAAGAGCCAAGACATTTTTTTATACAACTCCGACTGTATTCATCTGAAAGAAGAAAGTAATATACACATATCATGGCTTAATTTTCATTTTTGGGTGAACTATCCCTTTAAGATCATACTTAATTACTATTACTCAGATATCACCCCTGACATCAGAACTCTTATTCAGTCATTACTGATGCAGATGTGAACACCAGTGTAAATTCTACAAAGCTGCAGTGCTCAGACTGACCAGTAGGGGGCACAGCACAGACGCATAATGCAGGGGATGTGGGTGGAAGGCTGAACTGATCCAGAATGGTATTGGAGCGAGCCGGGTCAATCACTGTGACATCACTGCTGGAAGCAGGTCCAGTGATGGCCCACACAGAACACTGAGGATGGGAGGCGGCGTGTGAAATGTTTACAACAGTGAATGACATGATGCAACATGGTAATGAGATGAAGGTGGTGGTTAAATGCATTTTTGTACAAGAAAACAACCTGTTCTGTAATACAAGGTTCCCACATTCAAGGAAAACCTGAAAATATGAGGGAAATTCAAAATTGGAATTTCCAGCCCTGGAAATTTCTATAGTGAGTACCATTTAATTCTAGTTATGCTTTGCTATAAAATATTTAATTGCCTAAAAATTGCTTGTTATGAGTGTAAAGTGTATGAAATTATTTGTAATAACCAGTAGTCACAAATTACTTTTTAAAAATCATGGAAATGCATTGGTCAGATGGTGTGGGAACCATACATGTTAATTAGCTGTAAAAGATTTGTTGAACGTACCGTCTGCTCTCCCGATATCTCTGGAGGAACTGCGACAGCACAAGTGAGCTGTGAAAGATTAAGCATTTATTAATCAACATCCTTTGCTAAAATCAGTGTAGACGCAAAGCAGAGGAATGTAGATCACTTCCTCTTCAGGTTACATTTACACTCTTGGGAAATAAACACAAAGTAAATGTAAATTATGGCAACGTAAGACATAAAGCACCTATTATAATATGTTCCACTTGAAACACAAGTAGAATTACTGACCATATCCTAACCTGAATTAACCTTCTAATCTCTTCTCATTGGGACACAGTGTAACTTTATGAAGTGAAATGTTTTTATTGTTAACTAAACCTAAAACAATCAAAAAACATTTTTTGGTAATTTAAGTAAAGCTAAAATAAAATTAAAATGTGACTATTAGATGAAATACTTAATAATAATAAAAAATCTTTAAAATGAGAACATTTTAGTGAATTAACTGAAATAAGTAAGTAATGAAAATTCTGTCATCATTTACTCACACAGAAGTTGTCCCAAACCTGTATGAGTTTCTTTTCTCCTCTGAACATAAAAGAAGAAGGTTGGTAACCAAACAGTTGACGGTATCAGTCACATTTGGTTACCAACATTCTTCAGAATATCTTTTTTGTGTTCAGCTGTAGAAAGAAATGCATGCAGGTTTGGAACAACTTCAGGCTGAGTAAATTATGACAGAATTTAATTTTTGGGTGAACTATCCCTTTAATGTTGAAATATTAAAATTAGTAAGACTAAACTGAAATTAAAATAAATAATAGCTTGATTGAAATATTAACAAAAACAAATAAAAAACTACTGAAAATGAAAAAACAATATACATAAACAATAAAAAAAGGGGTAATTCAAAATAATAATAAATACTATAATAGTATATAAATAATACTAAAATAACACGGGATGACTGGTCAGGGACTCTCACCTTCGCTGTAGCATCTCTCTGGTCCAGCAGTCTCAGCTGGATGAGGACGGGCACGTCTTTGGGCTCAGGAGGGAGTTCAGAGTCCTGCTCCACACAAATACACACACAGATTTATAATTACACTCAGCGGACTTTTGTTAAGCAATATGAAATGTGCAAATGTCATAGATATTTGTAGATCCTGTTTATAAGCACACTAGAATAATCTATGTTTCAGATGCACTTTGAGGTTTAGATGGCTCTATATCTGTTACTATAGATAAAATATAGACGTGTTTACCTTCATGTTTGTAACAGCGAGGGGCATGCTCCAGCCATTGAGCTGTTTTTTACCCAGAGTACCCCACACATGAGTACGGATCTCCCTGTACAACTCTCTTTTCCTTAACCTGGGAGATGGAGAACTTCTGCAAGAAAAAAATAATTCATTATTTCAGCAAAGAGTAATAATGAAAAGGACAAGTAACCAATGATATTTATAATCTTTTTAATACACACTATCGTTGAAAAGTTTGGGTTAAAAAAAAAAATATACTAAAAGAGAGAAAAAACTACTATAATAGAAAAAAAAAAAAAAGAATTAGAATATTTCAAAGAAATACTGTTCCTTTAAACTTTCTATTCGTTAAAGAAACTGGAAAAATATGTATCAAATCTAAATGTAATAAAAAATATTTAGCTGCAAAACTGTTTTCAACAGATCATGTGACACTGAAAGAATGGCTGCTGAAAATTCAGCTTTGCTATCACCGGAATAAATTATATTTAAAAAACATGTTAAAATAAACGTTATTATTTTATAATGTTATTGCATGGTTCGCACAAAAAAAAAATAAATCAAAAGTTTTTTTGCGCGAACCATAAATCCATGGTTCGCACAAAAAAAGGTTCTTTCAAAAATATTAACAGATCTTACCAACCTTCTTTAACTTTTAAATGGTATTGTTTATTTGAGTGAATGACATTTCTATTCATTGGTATTTATTACAATTGTTCACAACTGTTCAAAATTCTAATTCTATTCTTTAAAAAAACACTAGCTTCTCTAATCTTTTTGTATTCTAAACCTTCCACAATTAACTATTATATAATTAACAAAAGCAAAAAAGGCCTTTAACACTAGCTTGCTCTATTCTTTTTCTATTCTATCTGTTTTCTTTTTATTTATTATATAATTTAAAACAAAAACAACAAAACCTTGCTACGTGTACTGCATTAAGCTAACTGAGACTTGTTATAGCACTTGCATATCATTGCTCTCTTGTTGATTTTGAATGCTTCCATTGTCAGTCATTCTCGTTTGTAAGTCGCTTTGAAAAAAAGTGTCTGCTAAATGACTAAATGTAAATGTCTAACATTTGAATACGTTTACATTAAAATTGACATTACTATACATTAACAATGCTAGTCACACACACACAATGACTTAAAAACATATCTTCTGTGATTCTGATGTTTTCATTTCTAAATTATTATTAATTTAGATTTTTTTTTGGTCGATCATGTAGAGCAAGCTCCAAGGTCATATGGTATGGAAGCCCGTTTCCGCCACTGAACAAAAAATAAAAAAGGTAATTGCGACTTTTTCTCTCGCAATTCTGAATTTTTTCTCGGAATTGCAAGATATAAACTCACAATTGTGAGTTATAAAGTCAGAATTGCTAGATATAAATTTGCAGTTGCGAATTGATGTAAACTCACAATTGCGAGATTTAAACTCCCAATTCTGAAAAATAAAGTTGCAATTCTGAGAAATAAAGTGCAACCAACATGTGGAAAAAAAAAAAATGCATAAAACAGGAAATAACAGACACCCTCATGACAGTGTGTCAAAGTCAACAAGCTTAAAAAATATTAGCTTTTTTATTTTTAAGCTACAAAAGTTTTCAAGAACCATATATAAAACCAACATGAATATGAAGAGTACAAACTAGAATTTTTCTTATTGTAGACGCAAAAATGTCAAAGACCCACATGTAATTTGTTGATGAATCAAAGGTCTTATAGACCTGAAATCCCCCCATCATGTAACACTATAATACAAAGGAAAATTAGCAGGCAGAATGTCAATTAGCAGGTGTTTGAAACTGCTAACGCAAGAGGACTTACTCTTTTTGGGGTGATTTTGTGGAGAGTTGCTGTGGAGACCCCACTGGTGATTGTGCAGAAACTGGTGTAGGAGGGACAGTTACTGCTAGAGCTGTGGCTGGAGCTAACTGACCCTTCGTCAAACCTAGAAAACGATTAAATCTGCAAGAAAAAAAGGTTCATAGCAGGAAATACCATGCACAAACTGACTGTTTAGAGACTGCTTGCACAGTAACCTCACCTGCTCCAGACACTACCCTTCACTTCCACAGGGGGGTGCGCTTCTTTTATAACTCTAGAGAAGGACAGAATACAATGATCAGCGTGTATACTACAATTTTTTTATGTTCTGTGTAAAAGAATTGGTCTGTGCACAAGTCACAATCCTATGGTGTGAGTATTTGTCACAGTGTGGTTGATAATGTGCTCTGTGCTCATTTCTCTGGGAAGTTATTTACTGGCTTAATTCAAAATAGCAAATATACAGGCAAGCCACATGATTTGTTACATCATTAATACCCATACTGCACCACTTACAATGAAAGTTAACAGATCAGTCTGAACTTTTCTGTTAAAGACTCAAGATTTGCATCCTGGGAGAGAGAGTTTAACACACCTCTGAAGCTGAGCACGCCGCAGAGATTCCTGCAGTTCGAACAGTCGCTCTTTGTACTGATTCTTCTCCATGACGACCCGGGCCATTTCAGAACGAGAGAAGCGACGGAGGGAAGCAGGTAGCAAAGCCTGGAGAGAACAAGAGAGAATGAGGCAGGAATTTCAGACAGTAATATTCATAAACGTCTCTGAAAATATGCTTTGCAACTAAAATCTTTCATAAAGACTTACATCAGGGTCCTCTGACTGGACTGTCTCAAGATCTTTTCGTAATCTGTTTTAAAATATAAAAAACTATTTCATAAGAAAACCCATATATATATATACATATACTTTTATTCAGCAAGGACACATCAAATTGCTCAAAAGTGACAGTAAAGACATTTATAATGGCACAGAGTTGAACTTTCTATTCACCAAAGAATGAAAAAGTGTACCATTGTTTTCACAAAAATATTAATCATCATGAATGTTTTCAACATGATAATATGAAATGTTTCTTGAGCAACAAATCAGCATATTAGAATGATTTGTGAAGAATCACATGTCACTGAAGACTGGACTAATGGCTGCTGAAAATTTCGCTTTTCTGCTTCAACTCAGATTTTTATTGTAATATTTCATAATTTTTGATCAAATACCAACACCAATCCCAATGCTAGTGTACATATTTTTCTTAATCTCAATCCTGTGAAATGTTCATCATTCTTTGTTCCATCCTTTGGTCATTTTATGTATACAAGTTCGACTTTAAACTATGTCATTTCCAATGCTATATAAAAACGACTTAGTAAAGTATTTAGTAAACTGCTGAAACTGAAATAAGTTGAAGTAAATTCCAGGTTTTACATGAAAATCTGTAATTCACATTACCGCTTGATTTCATCCTCCATCTCCTTGGTTTTTCCTTCCAGTCGGCTGATGGTTTCACGGCAAGAATCAAGTTCCATACTCAGGGCAGATCTCTCACTGGTCAGCTCCTCAACACGGGATATAAGGGCCTTACGAGCAGTATCCACCATTTCACTGAGAGAGAGACAAAGACAGGCACAGAGACAGGGATACACCATGGATAGAGAGAATATTAAATGGTTGATATGAGTCATGATCAGAGGCTCATTCAAGACTCAACAATGACAATAAACAGATTGATATATAAAACTGTATTCTATCTTACTGAGTGTGTTTTAGTTCTTCATATTGAGAAAGAATCTGCTCAAACTGGCCTGTGCTATCTGCGAACAAAACAAAAACAAAGATTCAAGCACACACGCCAGCAATTATTTAGACTGTGATGAATCTATATTAAGTAAGTAACAACTTAATTATAAACAACTTAACTATATTAAGTATTTTTTCTGCAGTTGTACCTGCACTCACTCATATCATTAACACTTCCCTTAAACACTGTTGTTTTTCCCTCAGAATTGGCTTGTATAACCCCACTATTTAAGAAACCCACCCTTAACCCATCTCTTTTAGAGAACTACAAAAGAAAGGAAGAGCTGTGTTTAACCAAGTCTCTGCCTTTCTCACAACCTCTTCAACAGCAACCAGTCTGGTTTCAGAAGTGGACATTCAACCGAGACTGCCTTGCTCTCAGTTGTTGAAGCCCTAAGACTGGCAAGAGCGGATACCAAAGCTTCCATACTTATCTTGCTGGATCTGTCTGCTGCTTCTGACACGGTTAACCACCAGATCCTGCTGTCAACCCTACTGGCGAAGGGCATCTCACGAACCACACTCTAGTGGTTTGAGTCTTACCTGTCAGATAGGTCTTTCAAGGTATCTTGGAGAGGTGAGGTGTCCAAGTCACAACATCTAACTACTGGGGTGCCTCAAGGCTCAGTTCTTAGACCACTTCTCTTCTCTGTCTACATGGCATCACTAGGTTCTGTTATTCAGAAACATGGCTTTTCATATCACTACTATGCTGATGACACTCAACTCTACCTCTCATTCCATCCTGATGATCCGACGATAGCTGCTTGCATCTCAGCTTGTCTAACAGACATTTCTTGCTGGATGACGGACCATCACCTTCAACTCATCCTTGCCAAGACAGAACTTGTAGTTCCATCAAACCCAACATTTCATCACAATTTCACCATCCAGTTACGCACATCAACCATAACTCCCTCAAAAACAGCCAGAAACCTTGGAGTTATGATTGATGATCAGCTGACTTTCTCAGACCACATTGCTAAAACTGTCCGGTCCTGCAGATTTGCTTTATTCAACATTAAGAAGATCAGGCCCTTTCTTTCGGAACATGCTGCACAACTCCTTGTTCAAGCTCTTGTTCTGTCCAGGCTGGACTATTGCAATGCTCTCTTGGCAGGTCTTCCAGCCACTTCTATCAAACCTTTACAATTAATCCAGAATGTGACAGCAAGATTAACTTTTAACGAACCAAAAAGAATGCACGTCACATATCTGTTCATCAGTTTGCAATGGCTACCAATAGCTGCTCGCATAAATTTCAACAAACCTCAAGGCATTAATGTTTGCTTACACAACAACCACCACTGGCTCTGTACCCCTTTACATAAATTCATTACTTCAGACTTGATTTGTTATAGCACTCGCATATTATGCCTCTTTTGTTGATTTTGATTGCTTCCATTGTCCTCATTTGTAAATCGCTTTGGATAAAAGCGTCTGCTAAATGTCTAAGTGTAAATGTAAATGTAAGTAAAGCAAAATGTATAGTCAGTGGTTATTACAGCTAAATAAAACCATTAAAATAAAAAAGGGGACTTGAAATGATCCTGAAATGGTTTATTTTACAAAAATGACCAACCGACTGTACATTTTAATGCTTATAACAAGACTGTACCAAAAAATTAAATGAACTGACATGAAATATATATTAAATATTAAATGTATTAAATATTAGCTTGAGGTTAAATTATTTTATTATATGAAAAGAAAGGTAAAGCGGAGTGATAAATGAAACTAGCACAGTGTAGGAGAGCAATGGTCAAATTTACAGTTTAGTGGTCAATACACAACAATTTTTGATCACAGCTGCATCTGACCAATCAGAATCAAGTGTTCCAGACACTTGTATAATAAATGCATTTAGCATCAGAGCAAAGATTTGATAATCAGTTTCTCTGGTGTTGCAGCCTGAAGTAATACGATTTGAATGAAAACATTTTTGTTTGTGGTTAATAGGGATTTTATGCTTTTCTTTTCCCTGTTCCTTCACTGAAATGTACATTTCTTTTAAACAACACACATACCTGTACATTCAAATTAAATACATGATCGTACCTCTGACACTGGCCCCCTGGTCAACGTTTTCCACATATTCCCTGCTGAGTTCAGATAACTCTGAAAACACAGAGTCTGTATTCCTCAACTCCCACTCCAAGCAATCAGAGTCACTGTCCATCTCTTCCTCCTCCTTTGTTTTCTCTCCATCTTCCACCTTCTGGTCTTCAACCACCTCTCTCTTATCCTCCTGGGTTTGTTTCATTTCATCAAACAAACTGGAGTTTAATTCAGAGGCTGTCTTTGAACAAACAGGAGAGCTGGAGATAGACAGAGACACAGATCAACAGAAAAGATAAAAGAAAGATAACATGTTTATGGGAAATACATTATTTATATAAAGGAAATACAATCAAATATCATCAAAAATAACAGATTGCATTTCTTCCCTTTTTTCCATGAAGGAAAAAAAAATGACAATGAATCATCTAACATGACAAAAATAAACCAAATAAAAGAACTTCAACAGGATGTTACATGCATTAACAGAGATACGAACTCGCACACACTTCCTGCACTCAGTAGGAGAAAAAGTGGAAGAAAATCAGAAAGCTTTTGATATGAAGTTACTTAACTCTTAACCTTCTGGTGTTGTTCGGACATTTTAGACCAGAAATAAATGTTTTGAAATGTTAAAAATCTCTACTTCTTTGTAATGGTACGAAACTTGATGACTTTTATGGCAGTCACTATGTTAACACAAAAAAAAAATTAAAAAAAAAATAAATCGTGGGCTCGAAAAAGCTAAATGATTGTAAAAAAATTAGTCTCACTTGTTATGTTCACGGTCAAAAATGACAGTCACTGGAAATGAATGAATGGAAAATACGCAAAAATGCTGAGAATATTATTTTAAGTACATTCTACAAATAATTCATGATGCAGAAAAAAATGCACAGCAATGAAGAGGTGACACTCTAAAATAGACACACTCATTCACACTCAAAGCATTCCTGTTCATTTTTGTTTCATTTTGATGTGTGTAACAAAATTTCTTTTTTATGTGTTCAGGTTTGACTGTAGTAAAATTTATGCAAAAACTGACATTTCAAACAAACAATTAAAAAAAATAAAAAAAAATAAACATTAACAAAGACCTGTCTATGAGAATGTTTAAATATAAATCCTAAATCCTCAACTTAATAAATATAAGTATTTAAGTCTAAAAACAACTAGAGAATTTATAAGTCTTTTTACATAGAGCTCTAGAGGATTCTAGTGTCTAAACCACGGAATTGCAGATGTTTTTCTTTTTTTTACTCCCACCAGATTGCACTAATCTGCCTTTAAAAATCAGATTTTAAAGGTATTGTCTCAATTTTAACATGAAATACTGGCATAACTAAAAAATAATGTAAGAATATTAGGAAAAAATTATAAAAAATTTGCAGAGAAAAAGTCTTATTTTCAATGGGAATAAATTGATCATAATTATTGCATAAATATTAATTAGTATCATAAAACTCTCTCAAAATAGAAAATAAAAAGCACCACAAAATCACAGGGTTAAAGCACCTTTACAGTATGAAGAACAACTATGTATTTGATTTTTTTTAAAAAAGAAAGAAAACAAAACCAATAACTGTTTTCTATTTGAATATATTTATAAAATTAAAATTTTGCTGCGATAGCAAAGCTGAAAACTCATATTCAACATTGTCAAAACTGCTACAGTTGGTCTCGGACATAACAATGGGATATCACAGTCCCTCCTGAGAAATTTCTGTACCTTGTTTCAACAAAGCCCTTCAAATGAGCCAGCTCAGGGGTGGAGCTTATGATGTCACTGATATAGGACTGATCATTATTACGTTTCACTTCGGCATCGGTCACTTTGCTGTTGTTGGTAACGGTAATTTCTGACGCAGTGGAATCAGGGGCACTGCCAGCTTTTGGATCATGCTGTGAAAAGAAGGGGGAGGAAAAGAAATGCTGTTGTGAAAACACAGATATTTATTGTTCTATACTAGGCATTAGTGCAAATATATGCAAAGTAAACTTTGGAAAGAGCGCTTGTCTCCGCTGAATTACAAATAAATCCACCTCTTCAGTGCTGGAGGTTTCTGTTTGACCGTGCGTAGAAACAGCTTCTGAATGTTTGCTGTGCACACGATTCCTGCAAACAAAGAGAATTTCCCACTGACACATAACAACACTGTAAATTTTAACTTCTCAAATGCAGAAGAAATTCTAATCTTTATTACAAGCTGTTAAGCAAGAAATGTTCCACAATATGGGATTCCATTACCTCTCAGCTGAACTCAAAAAAGGAGAAGTGTGTGTTACCTGAAAGTGAAGGCTTCGCTCTCCCACTCCTTTTTCTTTTCCAGCAGATCTCGATGTGTCAGTACTAACTGGATATTAAAAGAGAAGATTTTAGAAAGTAACCAACTAGCTAAAGCTAAACTAAAACAGATGCACTTGAGAGGGGACAGACCTTGTTATGTGTGTGTTTAATTGAGTTTAGCTCTCGTGTCAGATTTGCTTTCTGCTCCTCCAAAGCCATCACTAAAAAGAAAAGTCCATGGCCATATATTTAAAACATACATTTATATAGATCGTGCCAATGTGTTACCAGTCTGGACAGGCAGAGAGAGGGCAGAAGGGTGAATTCAGAGAGACTCACATTGATCAGCTTGTTCCCTGGCTTTTCTCTCCAGCTCTCTTTCTCTCTTTTCTCTCTCCTTTTCTCTTGCACGCATTGCCCTTCTCTCTTGCTCAAACTGGTCATCCAACTCCAAATAGCGCTGGTATATAGACAAGTTTCATTTGAAAAGGTATTTACATTTAAAAGGTGCAACATACTGTAGCAATTTTTTTCCACATAACAAAAACACAAACACAAAGAAGTTGTACACAAAGAAACACATAAGAAATGTTTGAAATCATGCACATTTACGAGAGATGACGAAAGTTAAGATACATTACTCATGGTTGACTGCAATTTTACAACTGATCATAATTCAGAATCTGCCATTTTTGTCACACACACAAACAAACCAAACCAAAATGTCTAAATGTTGCAGAAAAGGTCATACATTAGTATAAATGTATAATAAAAGTAGTTTGTATATATATATATATATATATATATATATATATATATATATATATATATTATATTATATTATATATATGTATATAATTATAGTTTTAAATAATAAAAATAATAATAATACTTATAAATATTACAGTACTGTAATATAACACACCTAAGTTCACATTTAAAGTTTAAATATTTTTTGGGGAAAAATCTTTAGAAATTGTAATTGTATGTTATTTTTGAAATAACTACATTTAAAAGGCTTTAAATTCAAGAGGCAATTCACAAAAGCCCTTCAATTGATCACACAGTTGTTTCTCACCTCTTGGCTCTCTCTCCTCAGTGTTTTCTCATTCTGATACCTCTCCAGCAGTTCTTCTCTATCTCCTCTCTCTTTCTCGGCCTCCTCCTCTCTCTCTCTCAGCTGAGCCCTGCAGCTCGCCAGCCCTTCCAGAACCCAGACGAGGATGGGCAGCAGGGACTCCACCACACAGGCTCCATGAGTCTCCACCACCAACTACAAAGAAAAAGTCTGAATTGTATTTGTTTCCAGTGGTGCTCTCTCATCACATTTTCATGCTCTTATCTTAGTGGGCAGCTGCACTCACAGGAAGAGCAACGCTTGTGAAAGGGTAAAAATACTACGGTTGACTTCCCTTATGAAAAGTCAGCAAAACATCTGCTATCTGAACTGCACCGTATGCTGTGATTGAGCAAGTGGCAAATGATAAAATGCCTCTAAAGCCATATTCACACCAAGAACAATAACTATGAAGGTAACTGAAATGATATTAGTGTTCACACCAACAGATGATAACATTCTGTTTATCACAAGTGTGTTCTGCAGTTGTCATCTGCCACATTAAATGCTTGAGCTTCTTAAAGCCAAGTGCATTCTGATTGGCTGTTATCGCTTACCAGCTGAAAAAAAAAAAAGAGTTCTGAAAGTGATTCCAACAATATTGTTCCTTCATGTTGTTATCGTTATAGCTGTGGTGTGGACTGCCCTATTTTCAGAATTAGAACAATTAATTAATTCTTTATTCGTTACCATGATAAGTATCATGCTTGGTGTGAACAGGCCTTGAAGCTTTAAGGTTGTTTTGATTGGTGGTTGAATAAACGTGGATACTCTTGATTGGTTACCTGCAGCTCCGAGTACAGTTTCCCCGCCTCCTCGCTCACAATATCTGGATCCAGCTCCAGTTCTCCACTTCCACAAAGAGCACTTTCACCATAATCCATGTTTCACAGCTCTCTGTTCTCTGACTGGCTTAATATCACTATAATTTGAATGTAATTGCTGCTGAACTTTGCTATTCAACACCAAACTCTTCCTTTTTATCACACTGTTTTCACTACCTTAAAATGGTTTCAGTGTGTACCAAAACAAGCATGAAAATAGTGTGGTAGTGTGTTAGTGACAGCTTGCGCGTATACTAAAACATCTCTTCTCGTTCTTGTAAATAGCTACCTGAGAAACAGAACTATTTTCTTAAGCCATTTGGTATTTCCAGTTAATTCCCCCTCTTCCATGCTTCTCGTTTTCTGTTCACATTAATTCTCAAAAACTAAGCTGACTAAAGTCGTTGGGGTTAGTTGGCGCTGGTCATGTCTGGAGGTGTTTTGGTGTCCATTCTGGTGGGAAAAAAATGGTAGAAACATGCATTATTACAACCATTTTGAACAACCTGTCATGCATGCATGCACTTTTATTACTCCATATTGACTTTTTTGTTGTTCAATTCTGTAATTCACCCAAATATAATGATTGTTATTTATATAGATATGTAAATACAGTATTTTATACAGCTTTATATTGCCACTCTAAGTCTAGTTCACCCTAAATAGTGAATAAGCTAGTGAATAAGTCATTTAATCGGCCAATATAAAACAACGTCATGTTAATTTGTACACATACTGTACTCACATGCATAACACACGCATATATAAACGCACACATATTTAAAGCCGCATGAACACAACACGTGTCTCAGACTCAAAGAAACATTACCGCGTGAATAGGAAGCACAAAAGTAAACTTTTATATTCAACTGAAATTAAATAAACTTGACGTCGGCACTCGGCAACACCTTCAACGCTGTATGCCTGTGTCTGCATTGACACTTGGTCTTTTAGCTGTACATTTTACAAGCAACCGACTATTTATTGTGGGTTTTAGCATATTTATCAACTCACCTCTACATATTACTGTGGCTCGGATAGCATATCTATGAGTTCACACGGAAGAAATTCAAGCCCTTCGCGTTAGAAACGATATCAATTACTCTAAACTAGTTTAAAGGAGGAGGCGTGGCTAGAGCCAGCACTTTGATTGACTTCGGTCTCGACCAATCAAAAAGAAGAGTGCGGAGTAAGAACCAATAATGATGCAGAGGGGGCGGGAGATGGGCGGGGTTTCTCCGACGAGAAACGAAAACTTTCCTAAAACTTGAACGTTGACACGTGATTGCTCAAGCTTATCATGTGATTTCATGGTAAGAAAAACACACCTGGCGAAATATGTTCGAGAGGTTTTAGGTGATCAAAGATCGTACCGTTTTATCTTGACTGACTTTTAGGTTCACGTTCATGTTTATTGTGACCTGCGACGCTCCAATAAATAAGCTCACTGACACCCGCCTATCAGATTTCACCACATGCTTGACAAGAAGAGACGAAACTGAAAGAGATCAGGGGCAAGTTCAAGCTCAAACCGGTACGCAAGCTTTTGCTACGGTTTCCGGTTTGAACAGCATGTTTTCAGGAAACGGTGTGCAACGGGGTTTGAGATACTTTTCTCTTGTTTGGTGGGTGTGTCTAAAATGCATGCCCTATTAGCAGCAACATTTATATAAACCACACGATATTAAAGAGACAGCATGCAAAATGTAATTAACATCAAAATAAATTCACAAGAGCAAGTATATTGTTTGCACATGTTTATTTACATTAAAGGCAAAATAACTGAAATAATAAGAGCACAAGTATAGATCTGGAACTTCTTTAAGTCTGTCTAAATATCATTGAGTAATTGCAATGTCTTCTGGTCCAAATCCTTTCCTTAGGAAGGTGTGCTAGAAACTGATTTATGTAACATAAAAATAATATACATATTTATATATTTTGCTATTGTATTGTGGAGTGACACTTTCATAAACTTTTCTATACTCCTCTGATTATATAATAGTAAATATTACAATATCATAGCACAACAACAGTGATCAGCAATAATGATAAGCCTAATACAATAAAAATTGTAAGGTTATATATATATTAAACAGTCTCGGAGGTAAGAAGTGGATTATTCTTCACCTAAATTGTATGCGAGTCAGATGTTGGATCACAATAATTAGGAACCACAGTGTCCACAGATCTCTTCACTTGATTGGGATGTTCTCTTTTATTCTGGACGGCTAAGGCAGTGACTGTAACATTGAGCTTATTTTGCAGTATTAAACATGTATTTATACCGATTTCATCAGGCTCCGAAAATTCTTCAAAAAGAACACAAATAATGACCTTCTCAGCTGCCATAGTTGCAACTCTTGCATCATCAGAACACACCACCTTTTCCGTTTAAAAAATGTTTTGCACCGTTTTGTCGGGGCTGTACACAGCCCTGCTGCTGGTGCCGACTCAAGACAAGAATACGATGCACTATTGGGCCAAATTCAACAATTCTACAACGTCATGATTTTGAAATTATTTCTTCAATTATTTTAAATTTATTGGAGTAAAACTTAGAATTTTATATTAATTTATGGGAAAATGCGGTGTATTTGTCAGTTTATACTTTTTTGGACTGCATTTGTTAAGCTAAACTGTTTAGGCCTACCCATTTTGATTTCGATTTATAAATCGAGAGAAATAATTAGTAAATTGTGCGCATGATTTAGCAAATTGTGGGAACTAAATGTAATCGTGTGCATGTTTTAGTATATCGAGGGAACGAATTAGGAAATTGTGTGCACGATGTATTTATTTTTTCTTGCATGTTATGTGCGGGGCTCCATACAATCAAACTGCAGTTGGGTTGTTTTGATTAAGTAATATTAAAACTTAAATCCATGATCATTTTTTTTTTTTTCAAAATGCAATAAATCCATTGAATCAATATAAAAGTTATTTTTCATATTGAAAATGTTGAACATACAGAACATAGTAAGTTGATCCACATATGACAGACATTAAATCGTTGTCAGACTTCCGTGTCTCAGGTGGCATCCTGCCCCACTTCCCATAAAGACAAGGGAGTCTGTGATTGGCTCTCATCACAGCCACACTGGTGCAGGAGTCGGGCTTTCTGATGGCCTCACACCAGTCAGAATAATCTACTGGTGGGGTGTTGCTGTCCGGGTGAGAAAACACACACTCAATATGTGCAGGGTAGCAGGCATATATGATATATATTTTACATGATGATACAGCATTGTGTGTATCAATATTTAAGGGGAAGTCGTGGCCTAGTGGTTAGAGAGTTTGACTCCGAACCCTAAGGTTGTGGATTTGAGTCTCGAGTTGGCAATACCATGACTGAGGTGCCCTTGAGCAAAGCACCGAACCCCCAACTGCTCCCCGGGCGCCGCAGCATAAATGGCTGCCCACTGCTCCGGGTGTGTGTTCACGGTGTGTGTGTGTTCACTGCTGTGTGTGTACACTTGGATGGATTAAATGCAGAGCACGCATTCTGAGTATGGGTCACCATACTTGGCTATATATCACATCATCACATAACAAATACTTGCACAGATCCTTTTCTAACAGCCTCATCCAAAGACATAGGAACATACTATAATTACTTATTTATTTTATTTAATAACTTATTTATTTTGTTTAATAACTGAGATTTTTTCAAACAACTTTTTTTTATTCCTATTAATTGAACTGTACTTATCTTACATCTAGTCCATTTCTAAGGTTAAACATGCTGCTTATGCATATCACTATTGATAGTTTCATGTTTGTGCAAACAGCACAGTAAACCTGGCAAAAACAAACAAACAAAAACACCTTAAATTATTAAATAATCTTTACAGATCTCATGATGCCAAAAACGCAATGACCAAACTAATTTGTTCGAGGCATATAAAGAGCTTTCTGTGTCATGTAGCCTATTTTCACTAGGCTAATTAGACTGAAAAAGTATGAAATCATATGCAGTTTCCTTATAAAATCATATAGCTGGCGTAACTTGAGTGCATGAACTCTGGCTTTTGAGTTATGAGACTTTGATAACCATGAGTTACCATGAGACATCATGAGTTAAAGGTTAAAATCAACCATCGCTACTCTCTCTCTCTCTCTCTCTCTCTCTCTCTCTCTCTCTCTCTCTCTCTCTCTCACACACACACACAAATATAAAAAATATATATATATATCAATATGAATAGCTATCAATATTAAAATATTTATTTTTGAATGCTGGTTGAATAGCCCTGACTACTTTTTGAAAATGTAATATTATTATAAAAAAACCTTTACACTGTATGATACCTGAGCAACTAAACCAGCACAGTTGCAAAAATGACAAAGTTATGATAATCAATTACTTGATTAGACTAAACTTTACATAAACTGTTCTAGATTTTATTTTATTCAGAACGAAAGTAGCTTTGAAAAGATATTATAAAGAAATAATTGTTAAAACATAAATGAGCAGAACAAAAAGTTTTGCCATCAGCATGAAAAGAAATGAGCAAATACATGAAAAATATAAATGAATCTGTCATTACATGTCTATATATCATTTATAAGTTGCTCAAATGCTAGAAACGTGTTCAAGGAACAATCAAGAAAATAATAAACAACAAAATCTTAGATCAACACAGATGGTGCATAAAGAGAGGCCACGAATGTGAAGATTTGTGCCAGAGTCTGTAGGAATATGTCTGATATTTAGTTGACATGATATAAGGAAAACAACCGAATATCAAACATATCACACAGTCCCTGACCTGTCAGAACCTCACCATCCTCTCACACAGCATCTGAAAGAAAACACAGATATGTTTTGAAATGGCAATTAAGTTAGAAAATATGAGACAAAATAGAAGGAATAAAGCATTAAATGACAAAACTTACAGGTAATGATAGTTTCCCCAAACATTCCCCCTAAACCTAGCACTCTTTACATTTCCATCATTTAGTATGTTAATTTTAGTAATATTAAGATATTTTTCCTGGCCAATATACACATAGGGTAAATTAAGAAGTTCCAAAGAATAAACTAAACTAAAATGAAGTCATTCAGGTTGTTCATGTAATGGCATGAACATTTTCATACATATAAACATACAAAGTTTAACATAAGCACACAAAGACTCACACAAAATACTCACTGTTTTGAGACTCCGGCCTGAAATCAGCATGAAAATGTTTTCTGGAAAGTGTGTTCTGTTGTAAGCATGTCATGTAGTGCAGCCTGGAAGTCATGTAGTGTGTATGAATGTCACAAGTTTCAGTTGGGACGGGTGTATTTATACACCCCCAACCAAAGTTTAGCAGCCTTTCTAAACCCCAGCATACACACACACTCACACACACTCACAGGGGTTAATTAAGAGTGCATTGATCATCTTGCCGCCGGCTCTTCCTCCTGCATTAGGCTGATCAATAGATGTGATTTCACACATACACTCACACAGAGGGCAACAGGGAGGTCAGTCAGACAACAAAGCAAACAAGCTCTGTTCAGACATCTATCAAAATCATATTTCTACGTGATTGCAAATAAAAGTTGTAAACCCACAATGCTCAGCTTTAATGTTTATTAGAGTGATGGGGGGAAAGCATCACCTGTTTGGTCTTAAATAATGAAGAAAACATGTTTCAGTCAATTAGTGACTTGTGTTACTTGACTGTGTGCCTTACATTTAAAATGTTAGATTTTACCATTACCACTCAAAAGTCTGAGTTCAGTAAGATGTCAATACTTTTATTCATCAAGGACGCATTAAATTAATCAAAAGTGACAGAATAGGCTTTGAACTTTTTATTCATCACAGTCCTAAAAAAATGCTTTAAAATTAAGCAGCATATCTTTTCAACATTGATAATAATAAAAAATATGAGACCAAATCAGAATGATTTCTGAAGGATCATGTGACATGTGAGAGCAATGACATTTGTTATTAAATTGTAATAATATTTCACAGTGTTACTGTTTCTACTGTATTTTTGATTAAATTAATGCAACCTTGGTGAGTATAGATACTTCTTTCAAAAACATGAAAATCTTTGAACAGTAGTGTATGGAATAAAAATGTCTAGAATTAAAAATGTGTAGTATAAATGTGATTTTTTTTTTTTTTCAAATCACATGAAACTGTACTGTAAATGCAAATATTGAACTTAAGACCAATCTGAAATACTTGCAAACATGTCCATGAGAAGCATGGAGAACATTGTTGTAAAATAAAAAGTTACTGCAAGGAAGCCTTTTACACTAACGCAAATAATATTCCAAATGCCTTGTAACACATGGTCTTGCATTATCATCATCATCAAAAAAAAAAAAAAAAAAAAAAAAAAGGATTAGTTATAACAATATTAATAATGTTGATGTGGATCATTTGCCCTGCCGGTCAGCATACAATTGTGTTGGTGAAATCTTGCTTATGATGTTGAAAGAGTTGCAAGCTTTAAAGGCTGTAAATGGTTAAGAACTTCTTTCGTGACTGGATGGGATGAGATTTTTTTAGTCCATCTAAAGTGAGACGTACTGTAGGGGGTTACATCAAAAACCCTATTTGTGCTTTTGCTTCCCTTAAGGGGTTTCCATGACTGTGCACAGTTCTGCAGTAAAACAAGATGTACGACTCTTTTTGTGTTTGATTTATCATAATTAAATGTCCCCAAAATAAATATAAAGGCTAATATCAGTGGTCACCCAAGCCGCTTTTGCTGACCTGACCCTGAACACTGAGCAGTAAATGTCCTTTCCACTCTAATTTGACATTCATTTGCATTGCCTCTGACATAACTTCTCAAGGTGACCCAATGCAGTCCACGGCTCTCTACAAACCTCCCGAGAAACCATCTGTTTCCTGAAGTCTGATAAAAAAAAATATCACAAATAATTGTGAGGAAAAGCATTTAGAATTTTATTTTACATTTCACCACGTTTATGTGTGCTTATGTTGACACCTGAGATCATATTAGATATTTGTATTTTGATTTGTAAACCCATGTTCCCTTTGTTTCTTTAACTGGACATAATGCTTAATATTTCTCTACACGTTTTCCATCCATCCATCCATTTCCAGTTTCTTGGAAATTAAAAAAAACTATCATCTTTTTCATTTTCATTTTTAATATCACATGTCTGCCATTGAAAAAGGTTCACATCAAACAAATTTCACATCAAACACATTAAATAGGTTACATAAGACAAGCTCGAAATAATCTACTGGGTCATCAGAGAATCGGAGGTGAAGCAGATGCTATGATCAGTAGTCTGCCCCCTCCCTCTGTGTCCCGCTGTATGCGGTGACCTTCTGAACCAGATGGGGCGGAAGAGAGACACTAATTGTTTCCCCTAATTGTGAGCCTGAGGGGCAACCGAAAGAGAAATCAGGGAGAGAGAAAGAGAATCAAAAAGAGAGGGGAGGGGGGGGTACTAACCAAGTTAAGTTCACATATGGTCAGTTCTGATGCAGCATGATTTAATATAGAAAAGTAGAAAGTAGAGTATTTCTCGTTATCTTTAAAATTTCAAAAACTATCAACTTAAAATAAAAAGTTAAAGCCAGCAACGTTAAAAGAATATTCCAAATGCACTTAATTTCCACTTGTCTCTCCTTTTTTCTTTCTTTCTAAAAAAGGCAAAAATCTGGGTTACAGTGAGGCACTTACATTGAAAGCTAATCCAGCCGATTCTTAAACAATATAATACTCACTGTTTCAATAGTGTAGCCACAAGACATATACAATAAAATTTCAAAATGAAAAATAGCTTACCTTTTTTGTGTTAGGTTTGTGTATATTCAGTTTTAAATTCTTGCATTATAATGTAAACCTTAAAACAACCATAAAAATAATGTTTTAAATGGATATTTGTTAACACATTACAATAAGGTCCCATTAGTTAATGTTGGTTAATGCGTTAATCAAAATGATCTAACAATGAGCAGTAATGTTGTTAGTGTTTTTTTTTTTTTTTTTTTTACATCTTTTTACATATAGTTCATGTCAGCTCAGGTTCATTAGATAATCATATATTTTGCATTAGCAAATTTTGGGATTAATGAACTAGATTAATAAAGGCTTTAGAAGTATTTATCATTGTTAGTTCATGTTAACTAATGTTCCAAACCTGTATGCATTTTTTTTTTCTGCAACACATATTTTGAAGACTTTTGGATAACAAAACTGTTTTGGTTCCACTGAGTTCCATTGTCAGGGTTAGGATTTTAACATTAGACACTTCTCAATATTTGTGTTCCACAGAAGAAAGAACATCAAGAAAAATATGAGTAAAATTTTCTTCCAGTTCAAATAAACAGACAAACCTAAACCAGTGGTTTTATAAAATTATAAGCTTTCATATTTCTTTACATTTTTATATGATGTTCTGTAAACTACTGTTTATTTTATATATATATATATATATATATATATATATATATATATAAAATAAACACAATTATTTGATTATTTGAAATGAATTGATTATGCCATACATGCTCTCAATTAAACTTAACTTCTATTCATTAAAAACCCAAATTAAAATGACCTTATTAACTGTAGAAATACTGTGATGGGTTTGTCAGAAGGTGGTGCTGTACAGAATATTAAAACTGCTGTTTACATACCCATCAAACTGGTTAAACAGCCTGGAATGATAAATTAAACTGTCAAGCTACTGTGTTTGAGAAAGAATAAGAGCAGAATAAATTGACTAGACATAGCTTTACACTGCAAAGTGGTAAATGTCCATTTACTGAAAGAATACATAAAAACAAGTGTCCAAACGTACTCTGACTTTATTTTTATTTTCCACCAGAAATCACAATATTTCAGCATAAAACCAAAACTTATAACAAGGAAGAGCAAGAGTAAGCAACTCTTAGAGCTTCATAACTGGTTTTTGGCTTCACTGAAGGCTCAGATTGGTTAAACTAGTTGTTGTCATGACTGCATAACAACAGTAACCGGGGTAACAGAGTGAGGATGATTAGGAGTGACAGTAAGAGGGTCAGAGTTTCCCATTGGTCGATACAAGCGGGATGTATGCATGAGCCTGAGGGAGGGTCAGAATGACACTAAACTACAGTGAGGAAAAAATAAAGAAATATTAAAAAGTCAAACACTCCCAGAAAACAAATAAACCTAACACTCTTTTTTTCTGAAAAAAAAAAAAAAAAAAAAAAGGAAATGGAGATTTTTTTTTTAAAAACAATTTTCATAATTTTGTTGTGGGTAAAGTTGACATCAAATTGCAATTGATTGACACATGCATCATCCCATATTCCTCAAAAACACTTATTTGCATTATGGCAGAGCACATGTGACGTTGTCACTCAAACCTTGAACCCAAAGTGTCTCATTCAAGTGATGCCTGTGGAATGCTGGAGATCGACCCAAGCAAGATGTTCAGGTAAGTTAATCGTCAAATACAGTTCTCCAGCTGACATTGATGTGGTATTGTTCTCCATTTTTTCTAATACACACATACTCTTCCACTTGGTTTTTCTTCACTGCACATCTACTTTAGGCTGTTCAGCTTTTGGTTCCTCAGGTTTCGGTTGTTCAGCTTTTGGTTCCTCTGCCTTGGGGTTTTCTGCTTGTGATTCCTTAGGCTTTGCCTCAGGCTGTTGTGGCTCTTCGGTTATGTTACACAGTTTTTGGAAAAGAAAAGGAGTATTGTTAAGAAATGGTAATGCTCAGCATAAATATTCTTTATTTTCATTTTTCATTTCAAATAAAAAAAGTGTGTTTTAATTTTACATTTAAAAGTTTAAGTACGTAAATTAACCTAAATCCTCATTTAAAAGCTTCAGGTTATATAACATGCAGAGCTTTAACCCATGAGCCTTACACGACTGTCAATGACCAATCAACAGATTCTGCACCCATTTAATCACAACTAACATCATCTGACAGTTCCATGAGATTGGAGATCCATACCAAATAGTTCTATTGCACAAATGTACTCACTTTCCCTCCTCAGAGGTCTTGTCGATGTACTTGCAAAGTGTGCTCAGCTGCTCCAGTTGTTTTTGTAGAGATTCAGCCTCCGTTGCATAATGGGACTTCTCCTTGACAAACTCACCTGCAAACAGAAATGACTTTCAATACTGTATGTATCATTAGCTATTTTTATCCAGTCTTTGAATTTATTGCCGCAGGGGGGCAGTATATTTTCATGGGCTTTATTATAAATCTAGCTAAAATGAGTTACAGTCACTACCTCCGTATTACTCTTAGTCAATATGGTCTTTAAAAATGTCCAAACTGTCTTCCTGTCACAAGTGAAGACAAAGAGATGGAAACTCACTCTGGATATGTTTCGTCTCTGACTCTGCAGCAGCAATTTCATCTGTTAATCGTTTCTGAAGAAGAGAAATGGAAGACAGGTTGTAATAATCACATGTGTTATTATATAGACCTGCATTTGAGGCACTGGATTTGAAGCAATTATGTAAGGTCTCAGATGGATATGATGGATGTAAAAATAGTTGAGAGCGCAAAAACAAAACATCAAACATCTCACCTTGTCTCCTTTACATGTATCAACGTCACCTTTTTTCTTCTCTACAAAGGTCTTGGCTACGGACAGGTCTTTGGTTAGAGTGTCCACCTCTGTTTTAGTATTTTTTAGCAGTGTGTTGGACTGGGTCAGCTGATCCTGGTATTCTTCCAGAACATCTCTGGTCACTCTGAACTTAATATCTTGAAATGAAGCCTGTTTACTCAGTTGCATCTCCTGCTTGCGTCTGGAATGGATGTAGCCAGCGATGCACAGACTACACACCAAGAAAAAAGCCAACAGCACCACAGCAAACTTCATGATGGAGGACTCTCTGGACCTGGACCGGACACTCACAAGCTGTCTTTCGCGTGCAGCTGTACAGATGTTCAGAGTTACCTGTCGCTGAAACTAACCCCTCCCACAAGACTCTAGCATTATGTTGAAAAACAATCGCTGTGTTTTCTCCGTGATGTTAACACAGATTTTAAAACATTTTGTCACTTAAAAACAAGGTAAAGGTTTTTTTTTTTTTTTTTTTTTAACGATCGGCAGATCCCTGCTCACCTGAGCGGTGCTTGAAAAGAGTGGAGAGAGACGTCGCTACAGGTAACACAGCCCAACTATAGAAAACCACGCCCATTCAGGTGTTGTTGTTTTTTTCGCCCATTCAGGTGTATCATTGGTGTACACTTGCACTGACGTCAAACTATGAAGACGTGCGTCCGATTCACTCCCTCGAATCGGTTCTTTCGAACCGTTCATTTAAAAAAAACGGTTCAAATGATGCCGCAATTATTTTACATCATTAGCCTACTACAGTAGCCATATGTAGGCGGCCACGTCACTGTTTATGACGTTTTTCTCGATTATATTTCTATTAATGTTGTTGTAATTTCATGTGACTCAGTTAAGCTATGATTCAGCTCATTAAAAATGGACTCGAGGACGTGGGTGCCGACTGGTTCTGTGAACCCGGTACCATCACGACGCACGTTCATGACGCCAATGATGCAAGTATTGCAAGATATCGAAGAAATTATATTTAGCTACGTTTGAAACTTTCCACTTGAACTGAAATCCAAGTACGATGATGGACAAAATCATTTTCACATCTGTCGAGCCAAGCCTTCACAGTAGGGTAATGAAACCTCAACGCACTAAGTGAGTATAGGCCACCTGTTCAATGTAAGGGAAAAAAAATTTTTTTCGATGCTAAGATGACATGCACTTTCACGGCATGTTGGTTGTGTCATGCAAATACGAATATTCTTGTCCACCCAGTTTAACCACCTTTTAATGATTGACGAGTTCTGATGAGTTTTATAATGCCACACCCTGGTTGAGTTTGTGAAAGAGATAAAGAAGAACTGCCTGTTATTCTTTAATTGGAACAAATAACAAAAGAGCTGATGTGTATTCTGCTATATTGGTTTTCTGGTTTGCTTTGATAAAACAAAGGCAGGTGGAGAGAGTGGAAAAGTTGGTCAGAGATCACTGTAACATTATCAAGGAAGTTGAAGTCTCTCTCTCTCTCTCTCTCTCTCTCTCTCTCTCTCTCTCTCTCTCTCTCTCTCTCTCTCTCTGTCTCCCTCTCTCTCTCTCACACACACGCTTGTTTGCTTAAACCCAGACATCTAGTTGTACAGGTAAGGCAGGCTTACCTGTTGCTGTCTTAAAGCAATAGCATTTCAGGAAGACAGGAGAGGGAGTCAAGACGGTTTCAGTCAACAGCATAGACACTGCTGCTATGATAACCGAGTAGAGAGAAAGAGAAGGAAAACAAAATCAACCTTTCCCCGAGGAGCTCCTTTGGTCTACTCTACTTCTTTCTTCCTCCCTCAGGATGAGAGCCATATCGGCAATGGTTTTCCTGGCCTTATGTGCCCTGCTGGTTATAATCTATCAGGCCGTACAGCAGGAGCTCAACCTCCGCAACCTGAAAGCACGCATTGTTGTTTCCGGTGAACAGGTGAAGTTGAAGGAGGATGGAATCATGGCAGCCAAGGTGAAAGTGGAAGAGATGAATAAACAGCTAAATCCTCTGATCACACAGAGGGATCAACTCAAAAAACAGAAGGACGACATGAAGAAAGGCAATGCTGATTCTGAAAAAGAGCTAGGCACCTGTAATGCTGAGAAGGTAGTGTGAATCTCAGAGTAATAGAACTGTACGGTGTGTTAATGCATTTTGATTCATTCATTTGAGATTGATCACAAACTCAATTTAGTTTGATATAATTTATGTGTACTGATTTTTTTTCACTGTCTTCACATGCAGCAGATCCTTTTTGCTCTTTTGTCTCTGATATACGAGTAGTTGACATGAAATACTGTTGATTGTGGTGTGACATGATATATTCCATTCCATTTTAGTATACACTACAGTTAAAAAATTTGGAGTTAAAATATATATATATATATATATATATATATATATATATATTATCATTATTTATTTATTTATTTAAAAAGACGCCTCTTATGCTCATCAAGGCTGAAAATATTTGATCAAGAATACATTAAATATTGTGAAATAATATCTCAATTTAAAAGAACCCTTTTCTATTTTAATATATTTTAAAATGTCATTATTTCTAGGATGGCAAAGCTGAATTTTCAGCAGCCAGTACTCCAGTCTCCAGTGTCTAATATGCAGATTTGGTGCTCAAGAAATATTTCATATTATTATCAATGGTGAAAACAGTTTTGCTGCTTAATATTTTGTGGAAACTGTGAAATATTTCAGGATTCTTTGCTGAATAGAACATTTTTGAAACAGAAATCTTTTGTAACATGTCTTAATGTCTCCACTGTCAATTCTGATCAATTCAATGCATCCTTGCTAAATAAAAGTATTAATTACTTTAAAAAAAAAAAGACAAATTTGAAAAGTAGTGTTCGTGTGGCTTGTAGTATATCATTAATTTGTCAAACCACAGGACTGTTTAAAATGAACTAGTGAATGCAAAAGGTAAAATAAAGAAAAACTTGATTAAACATTCAAATAAACGTTAATGTATGCTTCAGTTATTCAGTCATCCATAGCCATAAGCAATAAACAGTGTTTTAGGAACTCAAGTTTACCTAAAAGATTAAAAGGATTAGGAAATATTAAAAAGATACACTCACTGTACCAGAAGTGGAATGAAAATTGTTATTCCAGTTTTGCAGCTTTTCATGAGTAATAAAGAACCAATAGACAGCTTGCAAGTAGACAGATTAGGAAGTATTCCTTTAAAAAAGGGAGGAAATATTAGTATTCCAGTATGTTAATTTGATCACATACATTAGCGTTTAAAAGTTTTGGGTCAGTACAGCTGTTTTCAACATTGATAGTAATAAGTATTGTTAGTTGAGCACCAAATCAGAATATAACAATGATTTCTGAATGATCATGTGACACTGAAGACTGGAGTAATGGCTGCTGAAATCTCAGGAATAAATGACATGTTTAATTATGTTAAAATAATAAAACAATATTTCAAGTTGTAATAATATTTCATGATATTACTGTTTTTACTGTATTTTTGAACAAATAAATACAGCCTTATTGAGTATAAGAGATTTCTTTCAATAGCATTACAAACAAAACTCTTATCCACCCCACAATTGTGAACAGTAGGTTTCTGTTTGCTTTATATATGGTTTCTTAAATACAATACCCTTCATCTCTGAGTTTTATGAAACAATAATGTTTCAGGATTCTTTACAGTGTTGTATTACATTCCTGCAGTGGACATTGTACTGCTTTTATGCAAATCAAGTGTTGTGACAGGTCTATTACAGTGTTCTCTGTTCAACTGAGCCCAGCGCTGTATAACCCTTAAGCATGTAAGTACTTTAACACAGTCTTCCCCTATCTCTATATCTCTCTCTCTCTGTCTCAGGGTAAATTAGAGAAGACGAGCAATGAAGCAAAAGATGCACTTCAGAAACTAAAGGGTAAATATGAGTTACTCTTATTTCTTGGGTTTGATCTAGTGTCAGAGGGTTTGTGGATATTAATGCTCATTGCCTTCATTTTTGTCTCATGCTCTTGCATGTTGTCCTGCAGAAAGCCAAGAAGCTGAGAGGAAGAAATCTGAGGAGGAGATTGAGGGTCTGAAACGACAAGTTCTGGAGAGAGATTTAAAAATCTGCAAATATGTGGATGTTACATTGGATGAGCCAAAGTAAGAGTGGTTTATTTGAATTTATTCCTTTGAATATGATGGTTACCGAAATGAACCCTAATAGACTCTTTTCACAAACTGCGATGACATGTTTCCACAGTTACTAACATTGTAAATCTATCAGATTTTTTTTCTTTCATTTTTTTTACTTTAAATTAATGTACAATCATTGATAACATTATTCTTTGTTTTAGAAAACGAAAAGTATTTTTATATAGTTGTGTTATGGCTGCAATGTCGCATAAAAGCCAGTCTTAATTATGCCTAGGTGTATTTGCACAGATTCTTTAATGCTGCACAGAGGTGGCATTACATGCATTTACACTGCAATTACAGCTGTATAATTTGATACTTGTGGCTGAAGTGGGTCTAAGCAGGCATAATTTATTCTGGCTTTTATGTGGCATTATGCCTTTACACTGAATTTCAAGCAGGCACAAAGTGTAAATACGCCTTAATATATTGGCTGAAGGAGTTTAGTTTCTCATTAGTTTCTGCTAATGAGAACCCGGAAATGTGAAAAGGGTCTATAGTTCTGCTGTTTTTAATGTCAAAGGTCACGAATCGGAGTCTTTTTCACAAGCCTTTTTGCTTGTCTGTTTACAGGAAGTTGTGCGCAGGTGCCCTGTGAAGGATCTTCTGAACTCCAGTGGAGTGCTCAGGAAAAATGTTCCTAATGGAATTGTGTATCACTTTGTTTCTTCACACCCCTTTTTTGACTTTGTTAAATATGTTATTTCATAAAATAAGGTATGCTTCCTTATAAACAATGCACAAAATAAATGTGTAATAAAGACAGATTTTTTTCAAGTTTTTGTACTATTTTTCACATTTGCAAAACCCAAACGTTTAAAGAAATGCCTGCATGGTTATTTTTTTTATTTTATTTAAATTCATTGTTCATCTTGTGATTTCATTATATATGCTTATAAAAACATAAGGAATTGTCTTTTTACTCATCATAGAGTGTAACTCAACTTTGTAGAGTGCTAAACCTTCCTTAGTGAAGTTTCTTGTATTGCATCATTTCACTTGAACAATTATCTGTGGTTTAAACTAAAGATTCTTTGGAGAATTAGGTGTGTAGTGTGTTCTGCACACAATTGGCTAAACTGGATCCGTGAGGGTTGGAGGATGGGGTGCGTCTGTTCTGGTCATAAAAAAAAGACTAGACAAGGAATGTTTTATTGTCAGAATGTAAAGGTCATGTACAGTAACCGCAATTAGTCTTTGGCAGATTTAATTGAGTTATTAGCAGTTACTTGTTTTGTGAGCTTTGTAGTTGCACTAAGTGTAAGGTGTATTTGTCTAGGTGGCAAATATTTTTTTTAGTCCCATTCTTTAGTTTTGTTAAACTGTTTATCCACATTCATGTCATTCTACATACTTTGAGTCACTTTTCAAAGGTTTTTGGAATTCATCCTGTAGTTTTATGATTGTAGAAGTTGCTTAATGCAGTTAGGGATCTTCTAGGTGGGAGCGTGTACATATTTACATTACAAATGATGCTATCTTTCTTTATGATAGCTATTTTAACTGTGTATTGTTAGAACAGGACATCTGCTCTAATGTGAACAGTGTTTACCCACCCTTTAAAAAGAATATCCACAATAGAAACCTGTAATTCCTGAATACTACAAACAGAAACATTTTCAGATGGCCCCACGTTTCAAATTCACTATGCATTAATTTCTGAAAAAATAATTTGGGGTAATCGATATGACTCTATTATGATCATTATTCCTGTTTGCTCAGGATTCAGCTTCTTCTTTTTTTTTGTCTAGTCTTTTAAATCTATTAATCTTTCCAACTACCCCGCCCCCCGCCACCATTAATATTTTCACTAAGTAGCCTAAAATGAATTATTAATTCGTGAAAACTAATTATGTGATGTATAATGATTGTAGTTTTATTACATATATATATATATATATATATATATATATATATATATATATATATATATATATATATATATATATATATATACATACATATTAGCATTTACAATTTTGGGTTTACGCTAGCATTTCAAAGTTAAAAACCAGTACGATTTTTTTTTTTCAAGAAATTTATATTCAGCGAGGTTGCATTAAATTGATCAAATGTGACATTTACAAAAGATTTTTATTTCAAAAATGTATTTCTTTATTTTTTATTTCATTTTTATTTTTTTTATTTTTATTAATCAAAGAATCCTGAAATAAAATCTACATAAATATTAAGTAGTAATATTGTTTTCAATATTGATAATAAGAAGAAATGTTTAATAATAATAATAAAAAAAAGCTTGATATAAGATTTCCAATGAACACATGAGTTGTTCATATGATTCATATAATTTAATGAATCAGTTTAGAAAAACTAACACTACTGCACCGGTGTTTAAAGTGACCTTCAGGATAAAATAATTGTAGAAGAACAATTCTGAACTTCATACTATATAAACCATATTACAAAGCAGTGAATGTGAAGGCTCAGTGCTGGAATGTTTTCAATGGTTTCTGATTTATGTTCTCTGTTGATAAATGGCTAGGCTGATCTTGCTTAGGTCTCTGATGTGCAGCTGTCTCTCCTGTTCCAGCATCATGCATTACGCTTCTCTCCGGACCTGAAAAACACCACACAGGATATAACAACCTTTACCTGCTGCCATATCAACAACATTTACAAGTCAAAGCAAAATTTGAATCTTCTTTTAAAGCAAATACCACAGAAAAGCTGAGAACTACTGAGGAGGTGTGGCATATAATGGAGCTTTTGTTAGCACAGAGAAACACTGGTCGAGCTGGATGACTAAAAGGCTGATTCATAACAAACCCAAAGGTATTATTAAGTTGGCTATTGGATTTAGAATGTTGGGAAACAAATCCTATATTAAACAAAAACATTTAAACAAAATAAGATTGATATGCTTACCTTTGCCAAGTATATACTATTATATAATGATATTTGCCATTAATCAAAATAGTATTGTTTAAATCTTATTTTCTTTTAAAGGTTTATGCTTTTATTTTTTTAACAATATTTCACATTTATTCACATATTTCACTGGCGTATGTATTTACATGTTTCCATATTTTCCAATGTTTTATTTTTTTTAACATTCCATTCCAAATATATGACATCTTTCCATTCCATTTGTTCCAGCTCTCTTTTCTTTCGGTTATTCTTGAGAGTTTGCTGTCATGTGAGCTAGACTGGTATAATAAGGGTGAGCCCTCAAGATAACTCTGTTTGTTATGGAGTGTATAAACAGCATTAAACATACTTGAGGGCTCTATCAGGATCATATTTAACTTCCTTCTAGCAATCAAACGATCATCCTTTCTATTTGACACCTGCTGTTTGTCTTATGATACTGTTTGAACTGCAGGGTTACTTGTGTCTGTGTAGCATACAGTATTATGTCTCTCTCTATAGCTGGGCTAAATAAACCTGCTCACTGAAAATGAATTTGAGAAACCTGAGGCTGTACACATTTGCAAAACACGGCTTCCGTTAGAAGACACCTTTGAATTTCAAAGATCCAATAGAACTGCTGTATTTTCTGTTCCAATTTGCTTTTATATAAGCTACTCGTGTTCTTATACAACCCCCTACTGCTGATATACTGTTATTGCAACTAAAGGAACAAAGCCATTCTCAATAAAGTCTATCATAAAAGTTAATACTTAGACATGGCATTTGTTAACACACTCATTTGCGTCATATGTTCCCAATGAAAATGTCAATGCTTTAAAAAAAAATGAATAAATGGAAAGTTCAAAAGAACAGCATTTATTCGAAATATAAATTCTTTGTATTTCTAAATGTCACTTTTGATCAAATTAATGTGTCCTTGCTGAAAAAAAACTAAATTATTATTATTATTGCTACTACTACTACTAAGCATGGGAATGTAACGTACAGTTATAAAAAATAAACAGCATTTCTGTACCCTTATCCTGTCCCCCTCTCTGCACGTACTTGTTTTCTGAACGCCGCGCCTCTTGACCGAACATTGTGCAACTAAACAACTAACGTTACTAAAAGTAAAATTACAAAAAGTAAATTCCAACAGTGAGCTGAAAACACTGGAACCGCGAGGTTGCTGTGGCAACAGACACACAGGCTGTAGTTCTATAGTCCCGCCACTCAAACTTACACGTGTTTGCGTCACGTGGTCACCGATGACGTCCGTGAATCTGAAAGTCACGCTGTTCACCGGTTGATCTTGAATTTCACCTTAAAGTTGGCTGTCGTTTTATACAACATTCTTTCGTTAGTTAGTTAATTGATAAAGACGTTCATATGTAGCATTCGTTTTCCATCGTTTCAAGCGCTAACGCTGGTGTTGTGTTTTGACAGTCAGCGTGTGTGGAAATCTGGAAGCTGATAATGTCTTATGTTTATATGCAGAAATTAGACATTTAAGATTTTATTCTATCCAGAAGAATAACCTTTGTTTCGGAGTGACAGCCACAGCATTCCTGTGGAAGAAGAGTGGTTTACAGTCATCATGTTAGGACACCTAGCGAGAAGACTGGGCCTCCAGCAGATCAGAGCAGGTCTCAACCAGCCGCTCTCTGAGTCTGACACGCGCCTCCAGTCCTCACTCCACACCATCAGAACTATCTCGGTACAGTATTCTTTATTTCCATTTGTTTTAAACTGCTGTTCATTTATATTCATTCTGTATTCATGTTAATAGGTAGGTCCTGTGTGTAGCTGCCATGAAGGCATATTAAAATCCTTTGGTATAATTTGGTTGTATTTTCAACTAAATGTAAATAAGAGCAATCTTACCAGGCTAATGTACTCCTCTCCAGTGTCATTTTAGTATTTATATTTTAAATGATCTAATTGGCATTGCTAGGGAATAATAACATATTTATAAGCCAATAATCAATGTTGTGTTTTGAAATTTATTCAGAATTATATTTAATAATATTTAAAATTTGTAACTTAAAAAAAAAATATTTTTATAATTATTTTTATTTTAGTTTTAGATTTTTTTTACTGTTTTTTTTATCTTTAATTAATTTTAATTTTTTATCATTTTTTTTTTATCAGGGCAACATTTTTTATTTTCATTTACGTTTTTGAAGTAAATTTCTGTTTTATTTAAATGAATGAAAACAATTGTGAATAGTTTTAGTTAACGATAACATTTTAACAGTTTTTTTTTTATTTCAGTTTTAATAATTTTAGCACATAAACTTATTTCAGTTAGTTGCCAAGGCAACATTTCTACTTTTCCTCTAATATTTGTATTTCATTTTATTTCAGCTTTATTTAAATGTACAAAAACAGTTTTTAATACCTTTAGTTTTAGGTAATAACACTGTTCTAAACTAAAAGAATAGGATATTAATGAAACATATTTTTTAATGTCACTCTTTGTCCAGATGATGCCGCTGTGGCCGTTCTCATCGCAGCCACGGGACTTCAGCCAGCCCAACTCCACATGGAGTCCAGAGATGTGCAAGGTTTACGACCACTATAATGCACTGTGTGACACTGACACAGAAAACGGTGAGAAAAAAAGGGGCCCTTGGAGGAAGTTGCCCAGCTACAACCGTTCCATTAAATATGCTACTGGTAAGCGATTAATGTGTATCTGCACAGTTACTTCTACTCACTGTTATCAGTGAAATGACGTGATAATGCAATTTAGTGTAAAAGCAAAAGTCACATTGTTTCTGTCCTGTAGGCGGCATACACCTCAGCAAAATGATCAAGGCCAAAGCTCGACTTTTCACAAGAAATTTTAAAGAGCAGGGCGCAACGTTTGAGTATGTGGTGTTTGTCAATAAGGAGGAGAAGAGATGCGTTTGTGTGTTTCAGGCAGGACATTTACTAGAAGGTGCACCTGGGTAAGGAGTTTGCCTGAAATTAAATGTCACATTTTCATTTGTGAAGAATGGGAGAACAGGAAATGATGTTACACCTGTTTCCTTTTTGGCAGGCATGTACATGGTGGAGCTATAGCCACCATGATTGACACAGTGACAGGTACTCTTGCCGGTTTCCTCTCAGGACCTATTATGACTGCCAATCTCAACATCGACTACCGCAGGTGAGATAATATGATACTTAAGTCTTTCAAATGCAGTTAACATCATTTTTTCCAGTTGAGATCTGCTTTGACTATCTGTGATCTCACCTGTTGAACTCTATTCTCCTGTACAGTCCAATGCCTCTGGGTAGTGTGGTTTTAATCCACAGCGCTCTGGATCAAATAGAGAGGAAGAAACAATACATCACTTGTAAAGTGACCAGCGCTGATGAGTCCAAACTCTACACTGAAGCCACAGGTAGAGAACGTAAACACACAAACCAATGTATATTATGTATGTTTGTAAGAAAACAAGCAGATTTCACTAATGCAACAAGCATGAAAATATATGCATATGCAATCTCTTTAAACCACATCATGCACACCTCCTTGAAGCCTGACTTCTTGCCCTCCTCATGCATGCTGATACCACACAGCTGGTATACCAGTTAGACATTTATCACATGTTGTCACACAAGTGTTTTTTTATTATTATTATTGTTTTTGTCCTGTGTAATCTTACCTTCCAATTTTGACAAAACTTTGAAACGACTAACCTAACCAACAGAAAGTTCAAACATTATTAAAGACAAGTAAACACTCAATAAAAAATGGAACAAATAAAAACATTACAAGTAATATAATATAGCAAAGATACATGTAGCAGAATGTAGCATGACGACACAACACCGGCCAATCTGGTCCTTGACAATTCTGTCAACTGTCCCTCGCATCTTGGACACTGGCCCAGGTCCATCAGGGAGTCCTTTAGTCAAACCCTGCAGACTTATGTACTATATATAGCTCTTTATATATCTCACACTCTCCTTTTCCTCCTCTTTCTTGCATTGCAGCTCTGTTTGTTTCAATAAGTGTGGACCATTTATTTGGATCACGAAACTGAAAGCATCCTGGACCCCACCACTGAGTCATGGTGTGTGTGCATGAGTGTACACACGTGAGTGAGATTGTGGAGTGTGTGTGCAGTGAACATCAGATCAAGCTAATGTTTTACCTCAGCTTTCTGAATGAGCTATTTTTTTAAAGTGATGCACTTACATATACCTGCCTCATATTTTGTTATTGTAAAAATTAAATCTTATTAACCCTGTATATTTATTGATACATTTACATTTTTGTTGCAAACACAAGTTTTGTTACTAACTTATAATTTATTCATAATGGTGACATTTATTTTCTTTATAAGTATTAAAAAATGAAAATCTTTGTAATATATTTTTAGAAGTACTATATTATATATTGTGTTACAGAGAATTGGACATTTTGTTATAAATGGAAAGGTGTGCCTTTAAATTATTTTATTTCTAGTGAATAACACCACATTTATATCAATCTTCATTCTTGCCATTAAAGCCAGTAATCAAAAATGTGTGATTGTGTTCTGAAATTTTCTTTTTGTTTCTCTGAAAAATTACAAAATTGAAAGAAACCTGTTGTGATAACACTGCTATTGAAGGAATGCAATTATCTGTTGATATTATCCTCTCTTTATATTATCTTTATTACTTTTTTTTATCTTATTGTTTTTTAGATTATTAATAATACTGTTTTATGAATAAGGTCAGTCCAATCACAGCTGCCCAAGGTATGTCATAGAAAGAGATCTATGGGACCAGGCAGGCCTTGGGCTCAAGGACTTTGATTAGGCCCCTTGGAACATTACTGGGCAAGAAGTTCTGCGACCAGTGCAAGCAGAGAAAGGGAGGTCTGAAACTGAGCAATTCTTGGATGCTGGCACAGAAAGTACACACACATATAGTAGCATCAATCTTCAATCAATCAGCATACAAAAGGTAGTGAGAAAGGTTCTTCAGATTATTATAAGTAAAAAAAAAAAAATGGTTCTTGTAAGAACTGTTAACAGAAAGATTCTTTGGGGAACCCAAAATGGTTCTTCTATTGCAATACTATGAAAATCCCCCTTTGGAACCTTTATTTTAAAAAGTGTACAGAGTTAAGCTTATACAATATTGAGAACACTTTACTACAGTTAATATCAGTGATTTACCAAAGTTTGAATTATTATTAAGGATATCCTCTAGTCTAGATCCTCACACCCTTTTACTAACCACAAGTAAAGCTGCTTTAGATTTCTTCACCCCTTCTGCGTGATATACTGTACCTGCATTCCTGTTTTAAACCCCGTAAAATTATAAAATGTATTGCAATAACTAACTTTTCTTTTTTGATGCTTTTTTATTCTGCTTCCTGTTAATCGTATCTGCGATAAGTTTTGCACCCGCTCCTCCTGCAAGAGTTGCTCCTCCTGTGATTAAAGCTGCAGGTAGAGCCAATCCAGTTCCTGCTGCCAGTGCTACACCTCCAATCACTCCTCCTACACCTGCTCCCACCAAAGCTCCCATTTTAGCAGTCTTGACAAGTCTCTTTTGTTCATCCTTCCTTATCTCGAGCTCCTCTTCTTGCCCTAATCTCCTGTCCTCCTCTCTCCGCCTCTCTTCTTCTTCCCAGATTTTCTTTTGAGCTTCCTGGTACATCTGATTAGTGTAATGCTCTCCTCCGTTGTCCTTCACCATTGTCTCTATCTTCCATAACAGCTTACTAACCTGTGCTTGATTTTCATTTGTGTTATCAAAAACCTGATAACCAGCTTTAAACTGTTTGATTAGTTCATTCATCTGCTTGTTTGTTGTCAGAAACTCCTCTACAGATGTTTTCAACTGATCCCCTCTAGTAAAAAGAAAGATGGTGTAATGTAAAGCATCTTCTCCAAAGTTCTCCTGAATCCATTTCACTGTGTTCTTCTCCTCAACTGTGAATCTCACATCCAATCTGATGACCAACAGAAACACATGAGGACCGGGAAGAGACATTTCTACACATCTCACTACTTCATCCTTCAGGTCTCGTTCACACATCGACGTGTCACACACCCCTGGAGCGTCAATCACTGAGATAATTCTACCTTCTACTCTCCGCTGATACTGTTGGCATTTTCCAGTCACAGATTCAGAACAAAATTCTTCTTTAAAAGCTTTTTGTCCCAGGATGGTGTTTCCTGTTGCGCTCTTTCCAGCTCCAGTTTTCCCCACCATCACAATTCTGAGATCTGACATGATTGAAGAAGATAACTTGTGTAAACAAATGCAATGTGCATTATAATTAATTGATTTGCCCACAATTTTTATGTCCAATGCTTGCACAGTTGTGCATTGTTGTTGCTGTCAATGACTGTGAATTCAAGCAACAGACATTGGAGTCTAAGTAGATTTCTGAAGTTAATTTATTACATTTACTTTATTTGCCTCAGTCATGTCAATATAACATGTCACATAGCCTATGATTGTCCACAGTAATGTTTTTATGAATAGATGTGACACACACAAAGTAGTGAATTCTTTGGTTCTGTGTCAAGATATATTTAAATGTGCAAAATATAAACATCAGAGGCACACCACAGTAGGCGACTTTACAGTACATGTCAAGTTGTGCATGTAAATACAATAAAAATGGCAAAGACTCAATGAATTATTTATCAAACAGCACCCTGGGTTTACTTTAAGGGACATTTGAGAAAAATATAGACAACAATAAAATAGACAGTTTTCTAGATTCTCACCTGCTTGGGTGTTTCTCGGGTCCCATTTTCCTATCCCGCTCAATTTCCAGTTTTCTGTTTGTTTCTGGATCACATTTACTTCTGCCATTTGTTCATATGAGAATTTCACTGATCTTACTAATGATCCACTTTCACCCACTTCAACATTCTCGCATTCTTGAAAAACCCACTCTTCATCTTCATGAGTTTCCTTTGTTTTTCTCACATGAGAAATAAGAGTTTCCTTTTCTGGTTGGATCACAGTATGTGTTATGTTTTCCTGTATTACACTTTTAAATGTCTTCCACAAGGTTTTACTTGTTTTTGTTTTGTCTCTTTCTCTGTGTTTCCTTGGGTCATCCTTTTTCTCTTCCAGTTTTTGCATTACTTTTTTAATCTTTGTTGGGGACTTTAAGTAGATGTCAGTATTGTAATGCTGGTCATAATTCTGTTTGACGATGTCATCAATCTTCTGTAGAAGCTTTGAGATGTGAGTTGGGTTCATTTCATTTATACTGTTGATTGCATGATATTTATCTCTGCAGTGTCTGACTAGCTCCTGAAATTGTGTACTAAGCATAAAGACCATCCATGCTTTGTTGGACATTTGTTCTCTTCCAATGAACAGAACAAGGGTGAACTTAAAAGCCTGTGGTCCAAAGTTCTCCTCAATTTGTTTCACAAGGATCCTCTCCCCCTCTTTCATGTTCTCCAGGTTGATCATCAGCAGGAACACATGAGGACCAGGGTGACAGAGAGAAACACTCTTTCTCATTTCATGATGCAGCTCTTCATCAGTCAGTTCAGTGGTGAAGAATCCCGGAGTGTCAATGACTGAGATGATTCTGTCCTCTACTCTTCCTCTCTGTATCTCACTCACTCTGGTTCTGGTCTCTTTAAAAGCCTTTCTGCCCAGTATTACATTTCCTGTTGCACTCTTTCCAACACCAGAAACACCCAGCAGCACAATTCTCAGCTCAGGTGAGTGAAATGTTCTCTCTGATTCTGCATGAAGATATAAAACAGTCACTCAGGTCTGGCTTTTCCTAAAGCAAGAGCTACAGCATTTCTCACAAGTAATAACTTGTAGGTAGTCATAAGGGGGGTTTGGTTCAACAATGCTGGAAGATGATGTACCGTAAGGCTGATAAACATATCATATTTCCAAATACAAACAAACCCAAAGTTCACATTGCATAAATACAAAATGGGCTTTAAAAAGTGAAAACCATTTTATGCTGGGATACATGAACTATATCTTGCTGTAACTTCATGTTAATTATTTATCCTTATTTATCTATCTATGATGAATTTATCTTATTTAAATACAAAATTACAGCACCTTTTTAAATCATACTGCAAATCTTTACATGTAAACAACATATATATATATATAGCCTATGTCAGATCCATATTTATTAACATAGTGTTTTTTCCTTTTCTCTTTTTAACTGAACTTTGGTAAATCTGTTACAGTGTTTCAATAATGAATTTATTACACTGTTTTCACATTTAGCATTTTGAAAGGGCAGGAAACACTGCAATAGACTTGCAGGTGAGAGTTCTGTCCTTTTAAGTTGTACTTACAAACTAATTTTAAAAAGATACAAAAGCATAGAAGTGCATAAAAGTACTCAAACATACTGTTCAGTAAGCACTGTTTGCTGTATGTAGAAAATGTAGCTCACCTGGATATCTTGGTGGTGTTTTATAATACCAGCAATCTGCAGTCTCCATGTTGAACTTCTAAACCCACAACAAACATTCCCTGAAAAAGCAATAAGAATACTGTAGCTGTAAGGTGTTTTATTCAAAGCCAGCTGTTCACTCTCAAGTGATGTTGTCTAATGTGTGTTGTGTAATGTCACCAAAATTCATTGTGTGGATGTTTGCATGTGAGCTTGACTTCTTAACCAGAATCCGGTACATTGCTTTTAACCACAAAGTTTCTTTTCTTCTGTAACAGCTTTGTAAACAGAGTGCCACTGTTGGCTTAACAAGTATTATTTGTAGTATTTTAGATCACTGATATACCTATAGTATATACTTTTATTTTATACCTACTTATATTTGTACATATAGCTGCATGAAACAGAGTTGATAGTTACAGTATGCATCAGCTGTAAAACCCAAATATAAACAATGATCTTGAAAACAAGATAAATCATGTTGAATTTCCACCGTTAATGTGATAACACAACCAAAAACAAACAAGTAAATACATAATAATAATTTTAAAAAGACTTGCATTTTTAGGCAAGATATATTTAACTGGTTGAACATTCTTGTTCTGTGCTTCTGGTTTGATCTGGTATGTGCACCTCTTGTGGTTGAGTGCCCACAAGTTGCTAAGAAGCAACTTTTTCTGATCCTCACACCGAAACAGCACATATTAAGTACAAATGTGTGCTAAATATGGGAATCCTATATAGTACTTTAGATTTTTGGCCAATTTTTATTTGTAATAAACCTCTGGTACTGATATTTTCTGAACTTAAGATTTATCTCTTGTGTGCAGCAGAACTAGCATAATTTCTCTTTCAAGAGAGACAGGATGTGGCACTTATGTTTTTACATTTTGTTCAAAAAAAGTCCTTATAAGCACCAAAACTTTATATTAAATCCTTCAATCCCAGCTATCAGTGTCTCCAGTGATATACTTTTTTAGGAAATATGGATATGGAATTTCAGTTTTTTTTAGATGTGCTGTATTTATTTATTGCACGTTTTGTAGTAAGTGATCCTGATTTGGCATGTTCTGAGGGGTATACAAATCATTATAATTGTTGGGGCACAATTGCTTTCAGAAATAACTATGTTTGTTCTCATCTTCCTAAAAAAAACAAACATTTAAAATGGCACAGTATTGTGATGAGAGGCTGATGAGATTTAAAATGTAAGCCCCTCCAATACCTGTGCAATACCTAGACTTGCTGTCTTTGTACTTACTTACTGTAATGTAAGCAGGGGCGAGATGGTGTGAGAATCCAAATGCAAGCACAGATTTATCAGAAAAACACTAACATTGAAAATCCAGACCTGAAACAAGAATACAGTCCACAGATAGGAGGTGGGAGCAACTTGGAAAAAACATACAGTAACAGTGACTGACAAAACACAACTGAAATACAGCGGTATACATAAGTTAACCAGGGGCTGACGTGCGTCAGGTGTGGATGATTAGCTGGCATGATATCTAATAAGGGTAGGTATGGTAACAAGCAAGGCAAACAGGGACACTGTACACAGGAAGAGGGCAAAGAAACAATAGAAGAATACATTTCAACGTAAGAGTTCAAAACACAAGACAGGGGAACATAAACTGGAATTATCAGAGAAAACCTTAAGGACCGGCTTCCAAACACTCCTAAACAAAACAAAAAAAGGATCAGGGGGAGGGATGGGGGGAGACGGAGGGCCAGGTCTGTGAGGTGGAGGCTGATCTGGAGATAGAGGTGGAACAGAGTGGCAGGGCGGTGCCAGAGACATAGGTGGAGGTGACAGAACTGGAGACCAGGGCGGAGCTTATGACCACCACAGAAGATCTGGCAGAGTTAGAAACTACCATGGTGGAGCAGAAGACCATCACAGTAGAGCAGACGGGACCAAAGATCCCCACGGTGGAGTAAAAGAACCACCGCAGCAGAACTGACGAGACTGAAGATCTCACAGCTGAGCAGAAGACCACCAGGGCAAAGCACATGGCAGGCAGAGAGTTTAGGAACGACCTCCGTGATCGTTACATGACAGGCAGAGAGAGGGGTGTAGCAGCCATTTTAATAGTGGGGGGAACAGCTTTCAGGTGATGTCACCCTCAACGGCCAAACAAATTATGTACATAATGTGAAAAGTAAGTACATTCTTGTTCATATAATAAATTCTATATAGAATACCGATTGCTGTGTTTTAGAGCACCTAGTGACAATTTTGGAAACATGCCATGGTAGCTTACAGGAAGCAAGACAGCTTACAGGGACCTATTTTTTTGTCATATCATACTAAAAAACCCTAACTCTAACCCTAATTTTAAAAAATAACTGCAGGACTTGGGACTTTGAGACCACTGTGGACATCTATACATAATTTTTTATTAAATAAAGATATTTTATGCACAATATTTCAGTTACACTACAGTTAAACAACTTTTAACCCTGACCTAATTCTTAACAGTTGGACAAAAATGTCTTTAAAAACTATTGGAACACATTGACTTTACCTATATAACCAATTTTATTTAACAATTTAAACATAAAATGAGATAAATAAATAAATAATATATATATATATATATATATATATATATATATATATATATATATATATATATATATATATATATATATATATATATATATACTAATGTTTAATTCCTTAAAATATTGGCAAGTAGTCCCAATTAAAAAAAACTCTGCCTTAAAATAGACAAATCTCTTCTATCAACAAATTTCACCTGTATACATTCTGGAGTGGTCGAGCAACTGTCCTTCCCCCTCTCTTTCAGTGACATGACGTGACAGACTGCCTTTCCTACAGACCAATTAAAGTTAAGAACACAGCTGTAATGAATTAAAGCACTTAAATATGATAAAGTATGATAAGGTATGATGAGTATTCGTCACAAAACTTTGCTTTATTGGGAAAGAATAATTCTACTCCAGACGTGAGTGGTGCGACATGACAAAATAACCCAATAATCAGTTATGCTGTCCGTGTTTACATTTACTCATTTAGCAGATGCTTTTATCCAAAGCGACTTACAAGTAGGAGAGCATATAGTAACACACACTGGATCCGGCATGACATGACACATCAGACGCCTCATTTTTAATGGGTTCTTTTGTGATGTCGCATGATTGCGTCGCATGATCACATTGCTCGCATGCGGTGTAGATGCCCCGTTAGGTCAAATAATAAAATAGAAATTAAATTGCATGATTCGTGTCATCATGACATAACACATACTTACAGTGTTTGAAAAAGAATGTAATCATGCTCTGCAGAATCAACTCTTTCTAAAAGTGTGGGGGACATGGGGGGCATGCCCCCCATACCAATCCACCCCTCATTCCCCGCGGCCGCTACGCACCTAGGCAGAGAGCTCAGAAATGGCCTCCTTGACCGTAACAAGACAGGCAGTGTATTCAGAGATGATCCATGGTCGTGACAGGACAAGCAAAGGGTTCAGAGATGGCTTCCTTGGCCATGACAGGGCAGACTCAAAGTTCAGGGATGGCCTCTTTGACCATGACAGGACAGACAGTGGGTTCAGGGATGGCCTCCTTGGCCATGACAAGACAGGCAAAGAGCTCAGAGATGGCTTCTGTGGTCGTGACAGAGCAGGCAGAGTGTTCAGAGATGACCTCCTTTACCGTGGCAGGACAGACAGAGGGTTCCATGACGACCTTCATGGCTGTGACAGGACAGGCACAGGGTTCAGGGATGTCCTCTGTTGCCGTAACAGGGCAGGCTGAGGGTTCAGGCACTGCCTTCATGGCCATGACAGGACAGACAAGGGGTTCAGTGGCAGCCTTCGTGGCTGTGACAGAAGAGGCAACATATTCAGAGGGTCAAGAGAAATGTGTGCGGCCCACACACATAAGATGACAATAGCCATCTCAGGAAGTGCAGTTAATGGTGGAAAGACCTCTGGAACCATCAGGCTTTGCCTGACAGGATAACTGTCTTTGGGGCTTGAGAGTGCAGAGGCTGCGGGGATGCTGGCCACTCGCACCGACATAAGCGGTGGGTCACCCACACTGGAAATCAGCCTCCCATGCCCAGGGGTATTCTTTGTATACTTTAGCATGTTGTCCCTGATGGCTGGAGACTAGCATAATTTGGCATTGCAGTCATGTTGGGACTAGGCTCTGGAGTGGCGGCCAAGATGGGGAGAGACTCTGGAGTGGCAGCCTTGAGGGGTAGAGACTGCATTTCTCCTCCATGACTCCCACAGTAAATGCAGAACTGGTCAGCTACAGTACATGGTAATATAATGCTCCAGTGTCCAGTTAGGATGCCACAGAGGCATTACATGAACTGAGCAGCTCGGACAGCCATTGTGTCAGGTGTGCCAGCTCCACAAAGTCCATGACATATTCCTCTATAAAATGATGTAATGTCCATGACATATTCTTCTATATGACAAGACGCATAATTTGTGCTGCTGGATTCATAGTTTGGTTGATCATTCTGTTACGTGAGCAGGGACAAGATGGAGTGAGAATCCAAATGCAGGCACAGGTTTAATAGACAAACATGAACATAGCTAATCCTGTAAGGGAAACAGGTAAATTAAGGGAATTAATTATGATATTTGTAGGGAATTTGGACAGAATCAATATTTTACAGCTTATCAGTTGAATGGGCAAGGGATTCAATGAATGGGCCGTATAACATCAACTCTGCAATGGATATTAATATCCGAGGTATAGTGAAAACACTATTTATTAGTGTGGTAACAAGATCGACAGTTTAAGACATTAAATTGTAAGCACACTTTTCAATATAATTAAGACTTTACTGGACATATCTAAAACATATAAACCAATGTCTTGGAGAGACCAGTCGTTGGACGCTGACTGAAGGATGGGTGTGGAGTCATGTTGGTTGGTTGAAGTTTTGGTGACGGGCACAGATCAAGTCAAGTCTGCTTGATTGTCAATTCTTCCACATGTACAGTACATACATACTGTACAGAGAATTGAAATTGCATTACTCTTAGACCCTTGGTGCATATAACACTAACAGCAGAACATTAAATACAGATAAAATATAAAGTATAACTATACAAATATACAAAAAGGTCATGTAAAAAGAAAGATAAGTAAAGCAGTACAAGGCACATGGCAGATAAAGTGCAAACCAGTGAAGTAGACAGTGCAGATATAATGATTGTAGTGCAAAGAGCTTATTCCGTCTAATTAAAGTGTCAAAAATCTCAGAGAGCAGTTCTTTATTTAAACTGACAGAAGAAGTAGTTGAATGAGGTCAGTTAAATGCTGAATGAGGTAATGAGCAGACCAATGCTGCACAAAGTGTCTGGTACAGGTCCCAGTGTGTAGTGGGAGCTGGGTGGGGGTTTCAGAGTTCAGTGGTGCATGGGGAAAAGGGTGGGGGGGGCAAGGTCGGGAGGGAGTTCAGCTTCCTGACAGCCAGATGAATGAAGCTGTCTTTCAGTCTGCTGGTCATGGCCTGGAGACTCCACAGTCTCCTCCCTGATGGCAACAGACTGAAGAAGCTGTGTGACCGGTGAGTGGGATCACCTGCGATGCACAGGGCTTTACGGGTGAGACGGGTTCCGTAAATGTCCTGGAGGGAGGGGAGGGAGACACCAACGATCTTCTAAGCTGCTCTCACTATGTCTTGAAGGGTCGCAGACACGTTGCAGGCACCATACCACACAGTGATCCAGCTAGTCAGGATGTTCTCGACGGTGCCTCTGTAGAAGGTGCACATGATTGGGTCTCTGGCTTTTCTCAGTTTGTGGAGGAAATAGAGACGCTGCTGTGCTTTCTTGGCCAGTGCTGCGGTGTTGTAGGTCCAGGAGAGGTCCTTTGTGATGGCAGTGGCGGCTCGTGGGTTTTAAAATAGAGGAGGCACACTAATTGTATTGGTCTGGGATCCCTGTCGATTATTATTATTTGCTTAACCGCTTTAAAATGGCTTTTCGGTTGCTTTTAGTCAGAAAACGTAAAGAAAACGACACACATACAACAAGATAATATAATATCACTTACCTGTTCTATCACCTGAAACACCATTCCTTCTTAAAAGTCTGTGTTAAAAGAGAGCTGCCTGTTGTGCCATTTAATTAAGCCGACAGCTGTATTCTATATCCAGCTTAGACGTGTTTTCCCTTTTTTTAATTTGTATATATACTGTTTGAATGACAGCTTGGTAAATCTGTTGGCAATCAAATATTCTATATCGCTACTCATCATAAGTACCTAGTGCCTTATCAGTGCAGCGTGAGACGGTCAAACTAATATCACGTAATTTACGTCTCTATGATGATTGGTTGATATCAGAAGGGAGGCTAGCCTCCTCTACTAGGTTTCTTTTCTCAACACTCATCAGCGCTGAAAGTGAACATTCGATGCTAATTGGCCATTTCTTTTTTACCAACGGAGGCATAAGAGCTCAGCTCTGCCCCGGCCTCTCCCTCCCCTCCTCTACAAACAAAAAATACGCATTCTGTGATATGAACTTAAATTAATTGTGAATTTTTATTAACATTAAATAGTCTTCCTCCCATTTTCACCTCAAAATTTTGGGGAGGCTGTGCCTCCCCTGCCTCCCCTGACGAGCCGCCACTGCTGTGTTGTGCACACCCAGGAACTTGGTGCTGCTCACCCTCTCCACAGTCGCACCATTGATGGTCAGAGGAGCATGCTGAGTGTGCGCTCTCCTGAAGTCAACAACAATCTTCTTCGTCTTCTCCACATTCAGAGAGAGATTGTTTCCCCTCCAAATACATAAATCAACCTTGTTAGACACATTGTCTGAATTTTCCCGCTCTCGCAGAGTATAATTTAGACATGATTTCTACAGGTCCTTCTCAAAAAATTAGCATATTGTGAAAAAGTTCATTATTTTCCATAATGTAATGATAAAAATTAAACTTTCATATATTTTAGATTCATTGCACACCAACTGAAATATTTCAGGTCTTTTATTTTTTGAATACTGATGATTTTGGCATACAGCTCATGAAAACCCAAAATTCCTATCTCAAAAAATTAGCATATCATGAAAAGGTTCTCTAAACGAGCTATTAACCTAATCATCTGAATCAACTAATTAACTCTAAACACCTGCAAAAGATTCCTGAGGCTTTTTAAAAACTCCCAGCCTGGTTCATTACTCAAAACCGCAATCATGGGTAAGACTGCCGACCTGACTGCTGTCCAGAAGGCCATCATTGACACCCTCAAGCGAGAGGGTAAGACACAGAAAGCAATTTCTGAACGAATAGGCTGTTCCCAGAGTGCTGTATCAAGGCACCTCAGTGGGAAGTCTGTGGGAAGGAAAAAGTGTGGCAAGAAAAAAACGCTTCACAACGAGAAGAGGTGACCGGACCCTGAGGAAGATTGTGGGAGAAGGACCGATTCCAGACCTTGGGGGACCTGCGGAAGCAGTGGACTGAGTCTGGAGTAGAAACATCCAGAGCCATCGTGCACAGGCGTGTGCTTTTGAACCAGAAACAGCGGCAGAAGCGCCTGACCTGGGCTACAGAGAAGCAGCACACTGGACTGTTGCTCAGTGGTCCAAAGTACTTTTTTTCGGATGAAAGCAAATTTTGCATGTCATTCGGAAATTAAGGTGCCAGAGTCTGGAGGAAGACTGGGGAGAAGGAAATGCCAAAATGCCTGAAGTCCAGTGTCAAGTACCCACAGTCAGTGATGGTCTGGGGTGCCATGTCAGCTGCTGGTGTTGGTCCACTGTGTTTTATCAAGGGCAGGGTCAATGCAGCTAGCTATCAGGAGATTTTGGAGCACTTCATGCTTCCATCTGCTGAAAAGCTTTATGGAGATGAAGATTTCGTTTTTCAGCACGACCTGGCACCTGCTCACAGTGCCAAAACCACTGGTAAATGGTTTACTGACCATGGTATTACTGTGCTCAATTGGCCTGCCAACTCTCCTGACCTGAACCCCATAGAGTATCTGTGGGATATTGTGAAGAGAAAGTTGAGAGACGCAAGACCCAACACTCTGGATGAGCTTAAGGCCGCTATCGAAGCATCCTGGGCCTCCATAACACCTCAGCAGTGCCACAGGCTGATTGCCTCCATGCCACGCCGCATTGAAGCAGTCATTTCTGCAAAAGGATTCCCGACCAAGTATTGAGTGCATAACTGAACATAATTATTTGAAGGTTGACTTTTTTTGTATTAAAAACACTTTTCTTTTATTGGTCGGATGAAAAGATGCTAATATTTTGAGATAGGAATTTTGGGTTTTCATGAGCTGTATGCCAAAATCATCAGTATTAAAACAATAAAAGACCTGAAATATTTCAGTTGGTGTGCAATGAATGTAAAATATATGAAAGTTTAATTTTTATCATTACATTATGGAAAATAATGAACTTTTTCACAATATGCTAATTTTTTGAGAAGGACCTGTATATTAAGAATATAACACATTTTAGTTATTTAGTTATGCAATGCATTGATATTCATTTATCCTCCTCTTAGCATCATTTTAGGATGGCTTGATGCATTTATATATTTAAAGGCAGTCTACAGTATATGCTGTTCTGTGAATGTGAGAATGTGTTCTGTCTGGATTTGGTCTCTGTCCTTGGTGGGGAAACAAACCCAGCGAAGTCTTAACTCATGAGTTTCCTCATGGTTTTACTCATGTTGGTCATGATGTGTTGTCTCTTCGACCCTTAATTTTGGGTTGCTTGCCCAAAATTTGACAATCTCCTTCCTGTGTTGGAATTATCAATAATTGTTATTTTGTTTTAACACCGCAAGCTGTTTAAAGCTACTAGTTAGTTAGACTTGCTTCAGCCATGTGGCACCAGGATCCCGGAAAGATTTATGGTTATCCATCTGGCTATCTTGGGCCACTTTGTGGAATTTGCATCTGTGTAGTTTCAACACTGTTCTGATTGGATCTTAAATTGTCTGATTCGCTCTGATATCCTACAGTCCATATACAGGAACAACGACTGACAATTGAAAACAATTGAAACATAGTAGTACATATACACAAATGAACAAGGGGCTGATGATGGACAAGTGTGTTCCTTGGTGATTAGTATGGTAACTTATAAGGGTAACTATGGTAACAAATAAGGCAGTAAGGCAAATAGGGACACTGAACACAGGAGGGCATAGAAACAATCAGAGAATACAATTAAAAAATATAGCCGTAAGCGCTTTAAGGCATTTAAGAACATACAAATAAAGACATTATTTAATCAAGCATGTAACAACCTAAATCATCGATTAAGAAGAGCATTTTCTGCAATTCCAAGTAATTTATCATAGAAATATGATTATTTTAAGATTTCTGGATGTTATAGCACCACCTATGGTCCAATTTCCATAACGCACCATTCTGTGTCAATGCTTCTCATTTACTTTGAATGGAGTGACGTCAAGCGTTGCTGAAATGAACTGTAGGTCTGTCGCGTCGCGTTGGGACAGTTGCTCACTGCAGAAGCTGAAAACTTTTTTCCAGCGCCAATGCAGGCGTCAGCTAATCAGATCACCTTATGCAAATACCCTGGTGCAGACGCTACCCAAACGCGTTAATGCAACACCCGAAAACTAATGTGATTGGCTGTTGTCACTATGACGGTCGCATCAGCACCAAGCTTCAGAAACAGTACACGATCCGTTCCACCTGCACGATCCGTTCTACGCATGCGTAGTAGACTCTTTAGAAAACGCACATGCGCAAATGATAATTCTGTTTTGCGACGATTTACGACACTGCACGATCTGTTCCACGCACGTATATTTGTACTGCGAGACTTTCATTCACTCACAGCGAAAGAAAATGGAGTTCAGCGGAAGAAATGAGAAGTTCGCCCTTTACAATGCAGTTAGGCAATATTTGGTTGACGGGTTAGTGGATGCGGACCTCAGACCAAAACACGGCAAGTTAAGTAAGTTAAGCCTAATACCATAAATTAAGCCTAATACCTACACAAATATGCCGCAAGTGGTGCCGCCTAGCCGTCAAGTGTTTCATTGCATGCGTGGTAGGTACCGATAGTGTAGGAAAACCGTGACGTTTTCTACTACGTAATTACGCGCATGCGCAGAACGGATCGTGCAGGTGGAACGGATCGTGTACCGACAATGCCCTCCATTAAGCATCGACGCCGATGCCCCATGTGAATGTACCGTAAAACTTTGTATGCTTGTTTAGAATCATCTGTCGCATGTGCTTACCTAGTTTCGTGAAGTTTTGCATTTTCATTTAGGATTTATTGCCTTTTGTGTATATTTGGACAAGCCCTCCATGGTTCTGTTACTGTGACCTCGGATTGAGCTCTTACATATGTAGTTCGAGTTTGGCAAAAATGTCTCTTTCCATTCAAGAGTTATAGGCATTTCTGTAAAAGTCGCTCCACCCCTTATGACCTTTTGACGTCCCATCGTGACGGTGAGTCGAATGTATTTTGATAATTATTTACATTCACCCTCCAGAGAATCCTCACTGGTTTGGTTCCAATTGGGTGAAAAGCCTAGGACTAGTTCACAAAAGTAGGTTTTAAAAAAAATCCAAAATACACAATTTCACTGGGGTGACGATCGAATTCAAACCAAGGATTCCAATGATATAAGACACTTGAGCCTGAGATTAATGGATCAGGAGTTAAAGAGCATTTAATACTTTTGGTCACTGCATCATCAGGCTGATTGGGGTGAGCCTTTGTGACATTGTAGACGGTGTGAGTACTATCATCCCTCCAAGTTTCAAGTCTCTATGACTTAGTCAGTGGTGGAAAGAGTACTAAAAAAAAATTACATACTTAAGTTAGAGTATTGTTAATGAAGGAATAATAACAGTTTGCTGAATGTTATTGCGTTACAAAGTACTTTAGTATTATTATCATTTTTTACACAAAATGAGGTGATGTGAGCATTAAGGAGTATTAAAGAGCAGATCATATGGTATTTTAAAGTGTCCCAATATTGTGTTGGAGTCCCATACAACAGGTTTAAATGCATCTAAGGTCAGAAAACATTGTAATTTTCTCAGAAAATACATTTAATATTAGAATATTTTTTCAAAGATTTTGAAACGATTTCGTTAGAAGCAGTTCTGAGCTTAAAGTCTGTAAACGCCTCCCTTTCATAAGCATACTCTGCTCTGATTGGTCAGCTGGCCAAGTATGTTGCGATTGGTCTTTCCATATACAATACATGTAGGAAACGAAACGCCCATTAACATAATTAATTTTTTGCACCGCAGCATTACTTGTAAACAAAGATGTGATAAGATTACAAAAATGGCATCGATATTACCTTATCAATACGAGCCCGAGTCCACAAATGGTATCGATGCAGTCGCTCAACCAGAAACTCCATCGCAAGCACGACTTGATCAGAACGTTTCTCAGTGGTAAGTTTAAACTTTGTATGTGGTACCTTATGTGATGTCACAGCAGTTTTATTGCTTTCATTATTATTATTATTTATTTATTTATTTGAGGTGCACGTGTGGAAACTGTGTTTATTATACCCAATGAGGATGAAAACACAGCGTCTTCTCGACCCTGATGTAACGACACTAACTAGTGGAAGGGTTTGAGGTCAGGTCAGAGTGTTCATATTTCGCCGGCAGGTAGGAATTATGCAAATGTGTTACCTTGAGACGTATATAGGTAACAGACAGAAGATGCAAAAATATAATGACTCGTTAAGGCAGTTCAGAGTCCACTCTTTCTTTTGAGAGACAATATCTTTATTTATCATGCAGTTTATTTGATTAACAAATTTTGCAGACTGTTTGCATTGGATAGCTACGTTATTAACTGCAAAAATATATATTTTTCGAAAACTCATATGGCCTGCTCTTTAAACACTCTCATGTAATGTCTGCTACAAGTGAGACTCATAGAAGTATAAAACTTGTGATGTTCCAGGAAATGCCTTATGGACAAATGCATCTGATTTTTTGTGTAACTGTGACGTCTAATCGATTATTGGGGGAAGTCGTGGCCTAGTGGTTAGAGAGTTTAACTCCTAACCCTAAGGTTGTGGGTTTGAGTCTCGGGCTGGCAATACCACGACTGAGGTGCCTTTGAGCAAGGCACCGAACCCCCAACTGCTCCCCGGGTGCCGCAGCATAAATGGCTGCCCACTGCTCCGTGTGTGTGTTCACGGTGTGTGTGTGTGTGTGTGTGTGTGTGTGTTCACTGCTGTGTGTGTGCACTTTGGATGGGCTAAATGCAGAGCATGAATTCTGAGTATGGGTCACTATACTTGGCTGTATGTCACTTGCACTTTTTTTTAATCCAAATTGGTCTATAAATTATACAGAGAAAGCAGCAAAGAACATAACCTAATTAATTAATGAATCTCCTACTTATATCATACGTACATCTGCACTGTTATTTATGATGAGAAAATTTGCAGCAAGCATACACTGAACAAAAGTGGCGTTTCAGCTGTGTTCATAAAATCAACAAGTTGTATGTGATTGGTTATAACACGCAACACTGTAAAAAGAATCATGGTGCAGTTAAGCAGATATAAACTTAATGCTGCAGCACTTTTCAACACTTTTCATTTTAATTTTATTCGCACAGCTGTAATGGGTTTAGTTTAACTTAGTTTACAGCAGAATTTTTGTGTTCATATGTTGCTATAGGCCTAGTTTCTAAAAAGCTGAAACCGGGAAACGATAGCGAGGATATTACGTCATTGATAGGCGACAGTGAACCGGGACAAGCCAATAAATGGGTGTATATTTGTATATATCAATGTAAACTGTAAACCCGCATATAGTTTTTATTTTATGTTTATTTTTTATTTGAATGTCTTGTTATAATTTTATATGTTTTCATTTTGTTGTAGGTTCTAATAAAAAAAAAAAAAAAAACAACAAGAAAAAAAAACAAGCCATTACATTGGAATTTCTCTGGAATTACAAATCCTTGGGGACTTTTGGGATGATTTAAGTACACAACTGCATGAAATGAAAACACTGTGCAAGTTGTTTTTGGGTATTTTATTACGAAAATCTTACATATTGTGCCTTTAATATGACTTTAAACCATATAAGCACAAGAAGACTTGCATGCTGTTTTCTGTACTGCACACACATCCAAAGTGCATGCAAAGAAAAAGATTTTTCGTGCAAACCATGATTTATCTGTCATATGCACATAAAAATGCATGCGCTCTTACTTCAATGTTGATTATTTCAGCTTCCTTTGAAGCTTTGTACATTTGGTTTAACTGCACTGTTAATGAGGGTGAGCTTTACCATTCAGCTGAACTATGTGCATGCGTTTAACGACGATTATGACACCTAGGCTTGGTTGTCAGCAAAAACCTTCAAATAATCTGTTGCTGCTAGGACATGTGTGACCTATAGAGGCAATACCCCAAACCTGTTCCATCAAAATATCACACCACCTCTGATGCAAGTAGGGATAACTGCAGGCTGAAGCAGTGGGCGTGGTGAAAGATTAGGGCGTGCCACCTTTTGCCATTCCCATTACTCCAACCTGCAGCTACCCATGTCTCCTCTGATGAGACTGTATTTAAATGCAGACATTGGAACCAGCTTCCAGAAGAGATCAGATGTGCTAAAACGGTAGTCACATTTAAATCTAGGCTCAAAACACATCTGAGCACTGTGCTGTGTCAGAATGATTATCTGTATTCTATGTATTCTCATTTTTATAATAAATGATGACTTGTTGCCATCATATAGTATCAATATGATTTCACAATCTACAGAACTATCACATTCTATGGGGCCTCCCACAGTTACATTCTGAGAAATCTAAATGGCCTTATATATAACTGCATTTAAACATTTAGGAAACCTATTTTTCTTCCAGAAGATGTCGCTGTTTCCATTCTCAATTCAGCCGAATTTATCATCCAGAAATGCACGGAATACAACCACTATTATGTACTTATGAGAGTGACACCGGAAATGCCAGGACAACGAGAGGGACCATCTGTATTTTTCAGGCAGGATATTTTCTGGAGGGAAAGAAGTGCTTTACACACTAAGTAATATTAGACTTAAAATAAAAAATCTCAATGTGTCATTAAAATGTTGTGATGCGTCAAGGATCCTCCGGAGTCTGAAATAATAGAGCTTAATCTTTCGAGGTCTGTCCCTCAAAGCTAGTGCCTCAAATTATAAATGCCACAGTTTCAAGGCCGAATGAGCCCTGCCTAATTTGTGAAAGATGGGGGAGTCCCATGTTATGTCTTAGAACAGGAAGTGATGTCAGATTATTTTCCTGTGTGGCAGTTATTTACATGGGATGCGTAACCACTATGATTGACACAATGACTGATAATCTTACTGCCCTATTTGTTCAATGGATTGAATTATTTTATGGACTGGGCATCAGGGTTGGGACTTGATAAGCTCTGGTCTTTTTGTTTAGTGCCTCTGGGTAGTGTGGCTTTCATGCACTGCATTCAGGATCAAGCAGATGAGAGAAAGTGATGAAAAAAGTGTCATCACATGTAAAGTGACCAGCACTTATGAGCCTAAACTCTACACTGAGGTTTCAGGTAAACACACTCTCATATATATATATATATATTATGCAACAGGTTACAGGTATACACTCTCTGTGTATATTATGCAACAACAACCTGATGTCACTGATGCAGTAAGTGTGAAAATATGCATTAATACGCAACTAAATCTGACTACCTGAAACCACTTTATCCACACACCCATGTAGACTCATTGCACACCTGCGGGTTGTTCCCATTACAGATTTCTGCTTAACACACACTTATCTGTTCTGTGCTCATCAGTCTGAACAGATGCTCTTTATTCTAGACACGTTTACATCGTACACTTCATTAGAGGAAATGCATTGCAGATTTTACCTAGGACCTTGTACCCTATCTACCCTATCTCTATTTTTTTTCTCACACTCGTTCTCTTCCCCTGTTTCACTCCTGGTAGTTCTATTTGTGTCAATAAAACTGGGTTATTTATTTGGAGCACGAAGCTGAAAGCAGCCAAAAATCCACCACAGGCCATGTGCACACATCTCCATACACGTGAGTGAGATCGCAGGTGTGTGTTTGAGGCTGTGTGTGTGTGTGTGCAATGACCAACTGATCTAGCTGATATTTAATCTAAACTCCGTGAATGAGGTATTTGGAAATGTGCACATGTAAGCACTACACTGACTCCACTCTATCGCACCTCTCACTCATATTCCCGAAAAAACTGTGTTTTTTATATAAATAAAATTGTATTAAAAGTGCTCTAAGAGATTTCTGCTAGAATATGTATAAAATATTCCCACTACCTGACATGGCTGAAATAAGTGTCCTGTGACTGTCTAGACTGAAAAACAGCAAAACGAAATAAAAAGTTGGAGCTGGCACACACTTTTGTAGCCAATTTAGTTGTCATGTTGCAGTTTTTTTTTTAGGGTGGAGGTTTTGTAGAGTTGTTTATAATTATCAAAATGAGTAAAACTGTTCATAGCACATTTATTTATTTATTATGAGTTTTCTGAGGTTAAGAATGTTTCTATAATATTAACAGTATTACAAAAATGTATTTTTTCCACTGTATTATTAGGAATTACTTTATTTTTGTAAAATTAGATTTCTTAACGCTCAAATTTCTTATTTTTCTGAGTACTGTCTATATATGAGTCAGTCAGTTAATCAATCAACCAATCAAAATTAGCCTCAATGTTTTAAATGCATGGACTATGAAAATAAGTGTGAACAGTGACATTTCGAAATGAAGCAAATAATTCCATTTTAAAGGGGTCCTATTATGCTCTTTCACAAAGTCTTGATTTTGTTTTGGGGGTGTACTAGAACAGGCTCTCATACTAGGTTGTTCGAAAAACACATTTTTCACATATTTTACATTATTACAATACCTCTCGCCCCAGTATGGCATGAACGGCTGGAATAGTTCCTGCATCAAATGAAGGCCCGCCTTCTAAAATACGAAGGTGCTGTGATTGGTTAGCTTGGCCAGTGTGTGTTGTGATTGGCTCCACTCGGCGCCTGGTCAGGAAATGTCACACGACCCCTTACAATAGCCGCCTGCCAGCTTCAGTGTAAATATTGTGTCAAAATCAAATAAATTTGAGCATGATTTAAACCCAGATGATTGTAACCACTCTAAACTCATCTTCCTTGGGAAAGCTAGCATGTATCCGACATAGTGATAACACTCATTGCCTTCTCTAGTGCAGCTCAACCAGGTCTCGTCCCATTCGTTGATCTTTGTGATATCACAAATCCCGGAAAATATTCCTTGTAGTCCAAACGAGTCGTTCCTTGTAGTTTAAAAAAAAGTGATTTCTGTTAAATAAAATATCTCCTTTTGAATCGGACTTTCAGCTTTGTAACTTTGCAGATCTTTTTTATGCTCAAACAGCAACATTACAGCCTAACTAAAGTTGAAAAAGTGAAAAAGCATAATAGGACCCCTTTAAGTTGGAATGGCACCAGTAATCTCTATGCGCTACGAACCTTGGTTTTCCTATGCCGAGAAGCAGGGAGGATGGATGTCCATCATATCCATATTGTGCTTGCATGAATTTGATTTGATCTAAGTTCCACATTCTGCATATATTCCAGTAAAGAGAACTGGCTGACACCGCAGTGTTACGGTAATGAATGACACATTGTCCACATCACAGGAATGTACATTCATATGAGGAGACTCTAAACTCAGCATCTCTGTGTAAGTACTGTCATGTTGTACAGTGAAGCTGGAGCTTTACAGACATATATATACAGGTGCTGGTCATATAATTAGAATATCATCAAAAAAATTATTTATTTCACTAAGTGAAACTTGTATATTATATTCATTCATTACACACAGACTGATATATTTCAAATGTTTATTGTGCTGCTTATTGATTATAACTGACAACTAAGGAAAATCCCAAATTCAGTATCTCAGAAAATTAGAATATTACTTAAGACCAATACAAAGAAAGGATTTTTAGAAATCTTGGCTAACGGAAAAGTATGAGCATGTACAGCACTCAATACTTAGTTGGGGCTCCTTTTGCCTGAATTACTGCAGCAATGCGGCGTGGCATGGACTCGATCAGTCTGTGCTGCTCGGGTGTTATGAGAGCCCAGGTTGCTCTGATAGTGGCCTTCAGCTCTTCTGCATTCTTGGGTCTGGCATATCGCATCTTCATCTTCACAATACCCCATAGATTTTCTGTGGGGTTAAGGTCAGGCGAGTTTGCTGGCCAATTAAGAATAGGGATACCATGGTCCTTAAACCAGGTACTGGTAGCTTTGGCACTGTGTGCAGGTGCCAAGTCCTGTTGGAAAATGAAATCTGCATCTCCATAAAGTTGGTCAGCAGCAGGAAGCATGAAGTGCTCTAAAACTTCCTGGTATACGGCTGCATTGACCTTGGACCTTAGAAAACACAGTGGACCAACACCAGCAGATGACATGACACCCCAAACCATCACTGACTGTGGAAACTTTACACTGGACCTCAAGCAACATGGATTGTGTGCCTCTCCTCTCTTCCTCCAGACTCTGGGACCCTGATTTTTACTTTCATCAGAGAACATAACTTTGGACCACTCAGCAGCAGTCCAGTTGTCTGTTGTTCAAGAGTGGCTTGACACAAGGAATGCGACAGCTGAAACCCATGTCTTGCATACGTCTGTGCGTAGTGGTTCTTGAAGCACTGACTCCAGCTGCAGTCCACTCTTTGTGAATCTCCCCCACATTTTTGAATGGGTTTTGTATTTTACAGTCCTCTCCAGTGTGCGGTTATCCCTATTGCTTGTACACTTTTTTCTACCACATCTTTTCCTTCCCTTCGCCTCTCTATTAATGTGCTTGGACACAGAGCTCTGTGAACACCCAGCCTCTTTTGCAATGACCTTTTGTGTCTTGCCCTCCTTGTGCAAGCTGTCAGTGGTCGTCTTTTGGACAACTGTTAAGTCAGCAGTCTTCCCCATGATTATGTAGCCTACAGAGCTAGACTGAGAGACCATTTAAAGGCCTTTGCAGGTGTTTTGAGTTAATTATTTGATTAGAGTGTGGCACCAGGTGTCTTCAATATTGAACCTTTTCACAATATTCAAATTTTCTGAGATACTGAATTTGGGATTTTCCTTAGTTGTCAGTTATAATAATCAAAATTAAAAGAAATAAACATTTGAAATATATCTGTCTGTGTATAATGAATGAATATAATATACAAGTTTCACTTTTTGAATGGAATTAGTGAAATAAATCAACTTTTTGATGATATTCTAATTATATGACCAGCACCATACACACATATTGTATATATATATATATATATATATATATATATATATATATATATATAAATATATATATATATATATATATATATATATATATATATATATAATATATAATTTTTTTTTTAAAAAATCCTCACATGATTCTGACTTAGAAAGAACATCTAAACCTGCATTTCTGTGGTGGCCCCTGTAGTCTCCCATAGGCCTCGCACATATGATGTATGTAGGACACAGTCTGAGGTGGGTTTCTATCTATGGAGAGGTGTTGAGTGTCTGGTCAAGTGGGCTTTGCGTGATGGCTTCTGTGGGAACGCTTCAACGTAGTGCTGTGGGGAGATATTTTCCATGTGTGGTGTTAACGTTCAAACCAGGGTCTGACCAAAATGCCATTTCCATCATCTCATCATTGCCTCTGCTGATATCCATTTTAATGGCAGTTCAGAAATTTTTGTCAAAACCTAACCTTTACATTCATGTTGTTGAGACATGGTAGCTTTTAATACTGTTAGTAATTTATAAACGTAATTAATAAAAATAACAATAAACAACAAACTCTCTGTGGAGGACCCCTTAAGGTGCGATCATATTTACTTTTGTTCGGCAAATGTAAAAATAAAAATGGAATTGTATTGATGGGAATTCATGTGATCAGGAAATTCATATGAATGTGAAACACTTTCTCATGTAGATTTCACATCAGGGTCAAGTTGGACACTGACCAACAAATAGCTGCTTTGTTTTAAAGTGAGTTCTCTGTGAGCTGCACTTCATACATTTCTATTCTGTTGATAACAGACAATGGTGCTTTTTTGTCTGCTTTTTTTGTTCGAAGAATTAGGAAACACATGTTTAGAGCTTTAACACAACTTCAGAGCTTTGAAGGCCCACTAAGATCCTCTTCGAGGGCCCCCATGATTTCTACTCAAGGGGACACCAGCCCCCACCAACAGAATGTGATTTTTACTGAGGGGGATTCCCTAACCACCTCCACCCCCAGAATGTGATTTCAAGGGGGCCCAATGCAATATACTACAAGGGGCCCAGTGATGCCACTGACTAGGGGCTCTTGTGCTGAGGATTCCTATGGTAATTTCAATTTCGGAGGACCGTGACAGTTTGAAGGCCTGGTCTCTGGCCCAACTTAAAAGTCTGGAACAGGCATTCAATAAAAACATAAAAGGATAGAATACCCCAAAATTAAAATTCTATCATCCTCAAGTTGTTCCAAACCAGTATGCGTTTCTTTCTTCTGCTGAACACAATATATATGTGGTGCATCTGGCCTAGGACTACAGATGAAAACTAGCCTTCTGGCTAACTCTGGCATATATTTTTTATTTTTTGAAGAAGAAGAAAAAGAAAACTGGCAACCAAACAGTTTACTGACTTCCAAAGTATGGAACAAATACTATGGAAGTCGATGGCCATCTGATAAATTATAAAATGACAGAATTTTCATTTTTGGGTGAACTATCCTTTTAATATATTAATACCAGTAATGCGGGAATGTACATTTCTATGCCCAAGACCTATGATCATAAAATAGTAGGCTATAGGGATAAGGATATGTTGAATATCACAAATATGTATTCGTTGATTACCAGTTGAATAGTGTGTGGACACTCTGACATAGTCGTCTCATGTCATCCAGTGGCAGTTCAGTGCTGAATTCACATTACATAACACAGCACTGACGGATTATTGGCCTTGTGTCCAGAACCAATGAAACTCCTCTCTTAAAAAGGCAAAAAACATGACCCATTCGAGAGATAAATTGTAGTTATATTAAAATATTAAAATATTATTATTTATCCAGTTTCTGTAGTTTGGTAGGTACTGTAGGTAATATAAAATTACATGATATTTCTTGAGCAGAAAAAAAGTGCCTTGTAGTGTAGTGTGATGTAATTATAGATTTAAATAAACACATAAAATTAAAGTGGATTGGCCAAAAAGACTCATAAACTGCTCTTCGGTCCCCCGTTAAAAGCATTATTTTCTCGCTTCCCGCGCCTATTACATAATGATTGATGACATAACACCGTACTGGCTCGGGACAGCTCGAGCGCAGCGCTAGCCTGGACAGAGTCACTGCGCGCGCCAGAGGCCACTCGCTCTATTTATCCAACAAGTGCCCGTCCGTTTCTCTCGTTCTCTCTCTCTCTGGGACCGTTCAACGACTTGTCTTCGCCTTTGAAATGTCAATTACGCATGCTAGTTACATTAAAACGACAGCGAAGCGGAGGAACGTGTTGACATAAACCTTGTATGTTTATTGACCAGGCGCGCCAACTTTTAGGGAATAATTGAAAATGGCGATGTGCTTGTTAAAACGTTTGCGGCGTCCCGGTCGTTAGTGTCAGCAGCTGTCATTTTTCCTCTGGTTTTCTTTATTTTGAGTTGAATTTTAGTTTAATTGCTTTAGTTTAAATGAACTAACACTAATCACAACTAAACGATTCGGTAAGGAGGTGTGTTGGCGTAGAGAGTTTGGACAGGAAAGTAATGGAAAATGATGAGCCCGCGTCGCCGGACCCGAACCATGACAGCACTCAGAGAACAAGAGGTAAGCCTATCATTGATTAACCCATTACATACCTCAATACTGCATTAGTGGGAAATCATCGCGAGCGCGCGCGTGCGTTCGTGCATGCGTGTGAGAGAGAGTTTCACACACTTGTGAAACGTGGAACAAATTCGCGCGCACATTCAGTCATAGATATGAGACCAGAGGCACTCTAAAAATACACCCTTTCTGCGACAGAAGTGCCTGTCTGTGCGCCAGCAGTCCTACACTAACCCGCAGCGCTTGTGCCATGCGAGCCAGTGAAACCACAACTCTGTGACTTCTGTAACTTCTTCCTCTGATCCAGCCTGCATTCGTAAGAGTGTGTTGTGCTGTCTTATCTATTCTGGTTGAACGTGCAGTGTCACTTTCAGCCATCCTCAGTGCTGAGTGTAAAATTATATTTTACGGTGCTGTTGTCACTCTTGGGAGTTAAACCCTTCAAGTTTGGGAGTTAAACAATGCCAGTGGGACAAATTAACTTTCTAAAGTATGAAGAATTCTATGTAGCTACATTTTTAAAAATAAAGGTTCTTGGCATAAATGAGTCCATTTAGAACCTTTAACATTTAACCTTTTGGAATCTCTGTTTTTAAGAAGAATTTAAGAATGTGTCCTCTCTGAATGTTTAAAAGCAAGTGTAAATACAGTTTGAATAGTAGGCCTATATAAAGGTGTGCAATTTTTTTTTAAATTATGTTTAACTTATATTAAAGTAATATCCATAATATATATAGACATTATTAATTGTGTGCCAGAAATGTAAAGATTCACTTGTTTCTCAGAGAGCAACAAAATAACAAAAAAGTCAGGAAAATAAAAGAAAAAAAATGAAAGGAAAGGAAAGCGATACCCATTGACCAAGTAGCAAAGAGATAAGACTATACTTTAGTTACTGAAATGAAATTCCCTCAAGGGTGTCTTATTAGGATCTTGTAACCCAATAGGTCTCCTTAGGGCCTTATTCAACTGAAAGAGTATTGCTTTAAAAGGAAACTGGTGTATTTGGTTATTTGAAGTTGAACTTCTGGCCATTTCACTCTTACAACATTCTTTCAATGAGATCAGTTTGTTCAGTGACCTTTTTCTGTGTAAACTAAGTTAACGCAGACGTGTAGTGTGTTACTCATTAACCCCTTTCATGCAATACATGCTTAGGCAAAATGTTATGTGGAAAGTACATTATTTAATTTGATGTAATTAAAATTATTTAAATCAAGATGAAATAATCAGTTTGCCACAATATCAGTTTTTTAACATAAATTTTCAGTCTAAATGGTATGAAAGGTTGTTGCACTTTAATATATTATATTATGCAAGATTTTTTTGCTCAATGTTGTATTATAACAGTGTTTAACTTTTAATGCCACACAAAAAGGACTTGTCATACATTGTATAAAGAACAATTAGAAATGCATATAATACATATTTTAAGAATATACCTCCTTCCCTCTTGTTACGCACCTCTTGTCTAATCACCGTCTTCATGCAGCCCTTTATCAAACATATTTATCCCTTTTCTCACACTTCCCCTGTCTGACACTCCCTTTCTGCTCTTCTCACTGAATCATGTAAACACACTTTTCCTCTGTTTTGAACTCCTCCACATTCATTTTCTGTTTTGTTCTGTTCTTTGATGAGCTCCCACTTGCACCTGTGTACTTGTACCTCATATCTCTTATGTACATCATGTAAGCCTAACTTTCTCATTCTGAGTCAACATCTCATTCCTGTGTTCACCTGTGCATAAGCTAGTGTTTATCAGCATCTACATATTTTTAGTCACAGGCCTTTACACTTTTAAAATCAAAGTTACGTTCAAGCTTCTTATGAAGAACCATTTTTGTTCTTAAATTGGATAAATTGCTCTTTGGAGATTTATTGCAGCTTATTCAGAGAATACGTTAAGACGTCCTGGGTTCTTTACAGGAATGTTTCGGGTTTCAGTACAAGTTAAGATCTTTTAGATGTGTCTTTGGATCAAAACAATAGTTTTCAAGACAAAAGTCTTTCTTCAGTAAAGAAAACCCATATAATGCCCTTGTAATGGAAATAAATGGGACAAGACTTTGGAATTACATTAATAAACATTGTTTCAAAATTATAGTTACATTATATGTTAACATGAGAGCATTGTGACAGAATCGTTTATCCACCTTTTCTGTGCTAAGTCATATTCAATTTTTAATCAATGACATTCCTTTAAAGGGCCCAGGAGGGTTTAACTTTTTTCCTGTTAATGCATGATATGTAGAGTCAATATGGTGGTCTGAAGAAGCTACAAAGTAGCATCAATAACTTCAAATAAGGGATAGTTCTCACAAAAAGGAACGTTCTGTCATCATCACCATCATGTCATTCCAAACCTGCATGACTTTCTTCCATTTTATGGAACATCAAAGAAGATATTTTGAGAAATGTCTCAGTGTTTTTTTTTTTTTGACCATACATTGGGAACCAAAATTGTATGGTTACCAGCATTCTTCAAAATTTCTTCCACAGAAGAAATAAAGTCACATGTTCAGAACATTATGAGGGTGAATAAATGATGACAGAATTTTCATTTTTGGGTGAATTATCCCTTTAAGCACATTTCTGTTCCATAGATGTCCATTGTAAATGCACTACTGTACTGTACATGAGATGATTGTTTGTTTTTACAAACTGAGCCTACCTAAGCTTAAATCAAGCTTAACCTGTGTTGAACTCATTCATCTAGCACTCAACTGTACGTGATTTTTTGAAGAACTAAAAATAATAATTATTTTTTGAGCTTATAAATGTTCTACAGCATCAGGTTGTAAAATCCTTGGCTCTTTTCAAAAACCTTTAAGTATGTAATATCGTGGACCCTACTGATAACTGTACATCACCAGATGCATTCTGCATCTCTTTGCCTTCAGGAATTTGGAATCAGTCCTCTTTACACATTAGAGTCATCAAATAATTACTTTACTGGTCCCCTGACATTTTCTTAATGTTTAAATAACTGCCGCTTCTAATGAGAAAGCAAAGCACTCTGCTTTCATGAGTATTAGCAATATGAATTAGGCTGTGTGTGTGAACATTATTACTGAGGGTTTAACCACCTGGAGTCCTTTAGGTTTTTATATCATATCGACAATTTTCCGCTCCTGAATGCAGAAAACTCGTTCAGTCTTTTCTGATGTTTACCACTTAGATGGCTCTGTTACCAACCCTCAGACTAATTTCTCATTCAGTGTTTTCTGAGTTTTTTCTCTCTCTTGCTTTTTCTCTCTATCTCTCTCATTCTCTCTAAAATACCCTCACATCACCTTGCCAGAAATACTGTAAATAATTCTGTGTGGTAAGAATGGACATAATCTGGATTAAAGGAATGATTAGTGTTTAGCGAGTGTCTTTGGATTCCTGATCTATTTCCAGAAGCCGATTGGCTAATTTGAGATCCAAAAGCTTACCTCCACTACCCCACTACACAGATTACCTGTTTTCACACACACAAACCTTTCATATAGATTCACACACATTGCAACACTCTTTTGCAGTTTCTTCCCAAGCTTTGATGCGAATATGTTGATTACGAAGGTAGAGTGTGACATTTGACTAAACACGGGGGAGATTTTATACAGGTGGGAGTGAGAAAGAACTTTAAAGACTGAACAGAGGAAGAGATGGGTGCGAGACAAAAGGAAACCACAAAGTAATGAAACACTCAACGGCAATATGGCATGTGTTACCTTAACAGTGGTTTATGAATCTACATAGATGAGGCAAATCTTGAGACGCATGATAATGTCAATGGCTGTCAACTGAAAACTGAAATAACTTTGATGCTCTATGTTGTATCTTTACAGTTATTCATGTACAGTCATTTTCATTCACAGCTAGTTGAGTTCAAAGGACTTTTTAGAAGTTAGTCTCTCAGGATGGGTCAGTTTTTCGTGTTTATGGGATGCTGTTGACTTGTTGATTTCTCTTGTATAGCGGCAGGGGTCCTCAGAGACTTCTTGTTGTTGAAGAAAAACAGAGGACTACTGCCACCTTACAGTTCATGTTTCCAGTAGCTTAACACCCTGCAGCTCTTGACTGGTTACCCACTGAAGCTAAGCAGGGTTAAGCCTGGTTAGTACTTGGATAGTTGACCTTTTATTTCACTGTCCAGGGAGTTGGCTGTTTCTAGGGCTGCCCCGTTGTCAAAATTTCTGTTCACTAAAATGTCACTCCTTAAAGAACTTCCCAGCACCTGCTCCTCACTCTACTTCTTTTTCTGAAATATTTTCATGACTTTTTCAGTCTGTTTAATGATCAGACTTTGGATGAGCTCATATTTCAGCATTGTTGTACTTTTTATCACAGCTAAGTAAGATGCACGATAAACAAAATTAATGGTGATCAGCTGTGGTGACAAACAACGATGATCAAGGTCCTTGCTAGTGACTAATTTTGTTTCATAGTATACTGATTCATGTCCTAAGATGCTTGGACGCATCGTAGATACAGGTTGTGAGAAGAGGTATTAGAGAAGTCAGCAGGGGCCTTGCGGTCTGCATGGGTACTAACACTCTGCCTTTTCTGGGGCATTATGAGTGCCATTGCATCATCTAGGTCATTGAGGAGATTCCAACAACTTGTGCTTTATGTGAAAGTATAAGTAAACATCTATTCAAATGCATGGACATAAACATTCGTTTTGTGTGATTGATTGACTATTTACTGTATTTCTTTCTTTTTTTTATCAGATGTGTTTAAGTTAGTAGTGAAAGGTATAGTTCACCCAAAATGAAAATTTTATGTTTATCTGCTTACTAGGGTTGTGCCGATAGACGATAGTATTGTGTATTGATGATAGTCAAAGATATCGACAATAGCAAATGTCTCTGTCAATAGTTAAGACGATATTAGGCTCATTCTCCTATTAATGTATTAAATAATAATAATAATAATAATATATATATATATTTTTTTATTAGGCGGCCTATTATAATTTGGCTATCAAACTGCCTCGCTATTTCACTTCAGCATCGCATTTCACACACACACGCGCGTGCAAATGTGGATTAGAGCCTGTAGCCGGTGAAGAAGTCTCCATCCACAAACAGACGTACATCATCTACTGTACAGATATAAGGTATTTCATTGCACTTTAACAAGTAATCTGAACAGCCTATATAAGTGCAATATTTTAAACGAGCCCTCACTAACAGAGTTTTATGCCACAGTTATGTTAGAATGCATCTCATTCTTGTTTCTGTGGCAGTGCGTCGGGCACGTCATGCGGCGCGCGGTCTGGAGCACTGTATGACTGATGCATCAGTTCAATTTAACTTTACTCCAAATATATGAACTTACCGTTGACTGATTTTGCAGAACATTTAGACTGATAATTTCCGTGCGCAGATCATCAAAAATTTTAACAATATCACCAATACCACACAAAAAGTCAGACTATACAGGTGCTGGTCATATAATTAGAATATCATCAAAAAGTTGATTTATTTCACTAATTCCATTCAAAAAGTGAAACTTGTATATTTATATTCATTCATTACACACAGACTGATATATTTCAAATGTTTATTTCTTTTAATTTTGATTATTATAACTGACAACTAAGGAAAATCCCAAATTCAGTATCTCAGAAAATTAGAATATTGTGAAAAAGTTCAATATTGAAGAAACCTGGTGCCACACTCTAATCAGCTAATTAACTCAAAACACCTGCAAAGGCCTTTAAATGGTCTCTCAGTCTAGTTCTGTAGGCTACACAATCATGGGGAAGACTGCTGACTTGACAGTTATCCAAAAGACGACCATTGACACCTTGCACAAGAAGGGCAAGACACAAAAGGTCATTGCAAAAGAGGCTGGCTGTTCACAGAGCTCTGTGTCCAAGCACATTAATAGAGAGGCGAAGGGAAGGAAAAGATGTGGTAGAAAAAAAGTGTACAAGCAATAGGGATAACCGCACCCTGGAGAGGATTGTAAAACAAAACCCATTCAAAAATGTGGGGGAGATTCACAAAGAGTGGACTGCAGCTTGAGTCAGTGCTTCAAGAACCACTACGCACAGACGTATGCAAGACATGGGTTTCAGCTGTCGCATTCCTTGTGTCAAGCCACTCTTGAACAACAGACAGAGTCAGAAGCATCTCGCCTGGGCTAAAGACAAAAAGGACTGGACTGCTGCTGAGTGGTCCAAAGTTATGTTCTCTGACGAAAGTAAATTTTGCATTTCCTTTGGAAATCAGTCGTCCAGAGTCTAGAGGAAGAGAGGAGAGGCACACAATCCAAGTTGCTTGAAGTCCAGTGTAAAGTTTCCACAGTCAGTGATGGTTTGGGGTGTCATGTTATCTGCTGGTGTTGGTCCACTGTGTTTTCTGAGGTCCAAGGTCAATGCAGCCGTATACCAGGAAGTTTTAGAGCACTTCATAAACTATATTGTGAAGAGGAAGATGCGATGTGCCAGACCCAAGAATGCAGAGAAGAGCTGAAGGCTCAGAGCAACCTGGGCTCTCATAACACCTGAGCAGTGCCACAGACTGATCGACTCCATGCCACGCCGCATTGCTGCAGTAATTCAGGCAAAAGGAGCCCCAACTAAGTATTTAGTGCTGTACATGCTCATACTTTTCATGTTCATACTTTTCAGTTGGCCAAGATTTCTAAAAATTCCTTTCTTTGTATTGGTCTTAAGTAATATTCTAATTTTCTGAGATACTGAATTTGGGATTTTCCTTAGTTGTCAGTTATAATTTCACTTTTTGAATGGAATTAGTGAAATAAATCAACTTTTTGATGATATTCTAATTATATGACTAGCACTTGTATATGAACTAGCTGTTTAACAAATACAGTATTTTTATATTTAACGTTAGTTTATCGGTATGTTTGAAAGTATATTTTTTCGATTATTGGTGATTCCATAGGCTCACTCTCATGCACCTGCGAGGTTTAAAACACCAAATAGTTATGCTATGACAAGAACAAAGAGTCTCTCTCTTGCTCCACCCATGCACGATAATATTGTGTATCGTCGATCTCACTATTTGAAAAATGACCATATCGCCCAACACTACTGCTTACCCCCAGGGCATCCAAGATGTAGATAACTTTGTTCAGTAGAACACAAACAGAGATTTTTAACTCAAACCTTTCCAGTCTGTCAGTTGTACAATGTAAGTGGATTGGAATCACTGCTTTGAGAATCATAAAATATACACAAACAAAACCACTCCTAATTGAGATTGTAGATAGAGTGTCAATGGGCCATTTGAGAGATAGGTGCCGGTAATGCACTTATAAGTCTGCGATCCACCATAAAGCAAGAAGAATAAGAAGACGCCTCGTGCGCCTGCTGCTGAGAATGCGCTCAGGACAGTTCATTGCGATGTAAATCAGAGGTAAAACACTATATAAATACTGTTCAGTTTCTTGCACAGACCGATTATTTTGTGTCTTTACACATCAGTATATCGTCACGAGCCACAAGGTTTAATTTAGTTTTGGTTGTTTGTGTTATATGACTCTAAAACCAGTGATTCCCATCCACTTACATTATACGACTGGCAGACTACAACGGTTTGAGTTAAAAATCTTGGATGTCCTGGGGGTAAGCAGATAAACATCAAATTTTCATCTTTGGGTGAACTATCCCTTTAAGTTAGTAGGAATCCACTCCATGTCTATGAAAGCAGATGTTTTTGTTCAGCTTGAGTTCATTGACTAAGTACTGCACATTCACAAATCCTTTCATTACTACCAACAAAGTGGTTGACACAGTGATCATCATAGCAGTGAACGGGACAAAAATTCTCATATGTCAAAATATATCTGTGCTTTTAAACGTAAAACAGATTTTAAGAACGGTGTTTATTTATGAAAAATAGTTATGTTGCTATGTTATGGAATTATGTTGGTTTAATGTATTATTTACTTAACATATTTAATTTTATTAAATTTTTATTTTCAAATAGAGTTAAAATAGTTTTTGCTATGATACTAAAACTGGTACGGTGAACTGTGAATTTTTACTGGTATTTGACTACTGAAGTTTTGGTATTGTAACAACACTAGCCAGGGCAATCTACAACATTTTTGGGGGGTTTAAGATGCTGTAGTGTGGCATTTGCTGTATGTTCATGCACAGTTCTCTCCTATTCCTCCTTTATGATGAGTCTTATTCTCTGGGATCGTTGCTTTCCCAATACGCTCAGCTCTGGGAATGTTCACAGTTATACCTTTTTAATGCTTTAAAGCTTCAGTGTCTTCAAAGTTCCTGGTAAAATCACATGAAAATCTTTAACTGCAAAGAGATGGAATGCAATCACATAATTATGTGACTTGAAGAGGGAAAAAAATACTGTTGATAAGTGGGTAAATATGTTAAATTCAGTATGGTTCCTTTTTGTAGCCCTTTTAAATGTGTAGAGCAGATGACTTATTATAGATATTGTAGCTGTCACCTGACAAGTGTTGTTCACTGCAAGCAAGACTGAAGATAAGTTTATGTCTGACAATGATAACAGAGGCCCACATGTCAGTTTGCCCTATCTGTGTTTTTCAGTGTGTCTAGACTATTACTTTCTTGTTTTAATGACTTAATTTGCTAATTTGTAGATATGTGGTTTTGTATTTGTATGTACATTTTTTTAATAGCTATTTTAACAATCATGCTAGACACATAGTCTACATACACATACGTTTGATCGTTAAGTCAAGCACTCAAAATCTCTCTCTTTCTTTCTGTCTTGTCCTGTAATAGCTTGATCATGATCAAGTAACTGTGCTAGGTGGCCAGAATGGAGCGATAATTAGTGTAATCAGGGCTTGGCTGTGTTATCCAACTGCATTTAGATCTGTTACCATGGTGCCTTATCAATCATTCAGGTACCTCAGAGAATCCTTTAATCTGCGATCAAAAGATAAATGTCACTGCTCTTTTACACCTATAAACATAAACACACTCAAAAATGCATACTTTTTTTTTTTGTAGAATATGAGAAAATCCACAGAATTGAGCATCCCACTAACTGAAAAGTCATACTGAAAATGGCACTGGTCATTTTTTTTTTTTTTTTTTTTTTTTTTTGCTATTAGGCAAATCATGAGATGGAGTTGTGAAATACCTGCTTTGAGAGTCTTTGTTTCCGAGTACGTCTGCAAGTCGCCACGCACCTATTTGTGTGTGTTCCGCTACATAAGCAAAAGTGACTTTTTCAAAAAGCCACAAAGCCCTTCAAAGAGGGAGAGAAAGAGTGAGAGAGACAGCCGGAGTGAGAGACAGACAGAGAAAGTAAGAGAGAGAGAGGCCAAGTCTTCTTCCCAGTGATGATTATCGTACCTGCCCTATGTCTTCAGACAGACACACAGCTAAAAATACTCATCGGAAACGGCCAACAAAGCATCAAATCTGAACTTTCTCAAAGTGTGGTCAAACGTCAGACAACGGAGATTGCCGTTTGTGCTCGTGTGTGGGCTGGGGGGGCTTTTTATGTAAGTGATAATGTTTGTTTGTGCTTTCATGCCAATAAAGGCATGCATGTGTGTTTGTGTACATGTACTAGTGTGTGTACACGCATACATTTTTTTAAATTTTAGTTGTTCAGTATGTGTGGGTGTGTGAATAACACTGACACTTTCCATGAATAGGGTGCTAACTAAGGCCTGGTACTCTTTAAAAATGTTAGGTTTTCTTCAACAAAGATATGCATCAACATGTTAATCATTAAAGAGATAGTTTCTTTCTTTTGCTGAACATAAAATAAGATTGAAGAAGTTTTGAAGAATGTGGGTAACCAAACAGTTCCTGGTCCCCACTGACTTCCATAGTATTTTTTTTTCCATACAATGGGGACCATCAACAGTTTGGTTACTAACCAAATCAAAAAATATTTTTATGTTCCATGGAAGAAAGAATCTCATACAGGTTTGGAACAACTTGAGGGGGAGAAAATGAAGACAGAATTTTAATTTTTTTATTTTGTGTGGACTGTCCCTTTAAACTCAATAGTCAAACTAAAAATTAATTATATAACTATGATATAAACTGTCACTCTGTAGAGTCTAGCTAGTTTGGGACAAAGTTTGGTTTGTAGTTATTGATAAACTTTAAGGAAAAATATTAGTTTGATAATTATGATCTATGAAAGCTTAACAAATGCAACAAGTATAAAGCTGAATATTACATTTTTGGTAATTAAAATGAAATTGAATAATTTTAATAATTTAAAATAATTCAATTTACTTAAAAAAAAAAAAAAAAAAAAAAAACAGAACAGAACAGTTGATTTTGACATTGTATTGTGATTTCAGTTTTTCAGTGTAGTGACTGATGTTGTGACATGTCAAAATCAACATCAGGCCAAAATCAACAGAGAGACATTTGACATGTTTACAACTAGTATTTTCATGCTACATTACAGTTATGTGGGATTTTATATTTAACATATTTAGAACATGTACAGTTGCATTAAAGATATTGATTGCCCAACTAACTATTGTTTCCTGTCCCTCTTTAGGAAATCCAGTGCATAAGAAATCCCATCTAAGTAAGTACAACTGAGAATCTCGACCATCAGTTATGCACTGTCTGTTCTCTTTGTGTAGCTGTGCTAGTATGTTGTAAAACATAATATCAGTTTCCTAGTGTGTGCCTGTGTGTTTGCATGCTTTGAGAGGTGGCTTGTTTAACCCCCTGTGCATGTTGTTTTTTGCATATCAGAGAACCCCTCCATTGTGGTTATAGGAGGGGGCCTATGTCAGTGTAGCAAAGCGGTACATTATTACACCTGTAAAGAACACACAAACAATGCACCTGTATCCACATATATTTTTACTTCAGCCACAAAAGCTGTATGTTTAAACGTGAGCAAAGCTACCATAGACATGCATGCACAGGTGCGCACAGCTATGGGTGTGTGCATCTGAATGAAGATAAGATCTGAGACTATTTTGGTAAAAAAAAAAAAAAAAACCTGTTTAAAACTCTTCCCGCCTTTGTGTTTGATTACAAGCGTGCATTAAGTATTTCTCATCTTTCTTTCTTTTGCTCTTTCTTTCCTTCCCTCTGTCCTTGAATTTTTTGTCTTTGCATTTCAACTTGACCTTCACGGCAGTGTCCACAGAACCTCTGTATCATTTCCAAAGTCTTATATAAATTGTTTATCAGTCAAATTCACTTTATAAAAATGTTAGGAAAAAGTATGTTTCATATATTAGTGTTCTGGCAAAACACGCAGCTCGTGGTTGGACCATGATTCATAACGAAAAGCAATAACAACACTCTGCGGCAACAATATCACATGACGATCTTAACCAGGTTGTTTACACCAATACCCTCTGCCGCTTATCAGACCAGCCTCATATCCTTTCTGAATGGTTCCTCATTAAAAATAATAGCCAAAAGACAAGTCAGCTCTTTACGAGCAGGATAGAGTGAGGAATTCAGGATTTCAGAAAGAAGGATGCATTGAAAACAAACAAACAAACAGAGGTGAGCTGCTTACTGCTGAAATGGAAAGAGAAAGAGAAAGAAGAGTCCACCTATAGTCGGACCGAGAAACAGCACATGAAATTCTTCAGAAGAGACATCATGCTTGCGTAATAGAGAAAGGTGGATCTATCTACAGTTTGAAAGGGACAGGCCCTATCCCTCTTTGTCACTCACGGATACAAACACACACAAACGCTCTATCTCTCTGTCACCTACCGAGAGAAAACCACCTAATCTCTCCACCTCGCGACAGCATCATCTGTTCAGAAGTTTGGTTAACTGTGACACAGAGCTGTCAACCATACTGAGTGATTTTGACGTATATCTTCACCAGAGAAAGACAGCAGTTCACACATGCTGTGAAGATGATGCGAGGTAGGCATTTGTGTCTTTTGTTTGGCCTAGTAAGTATGTATTTTCACTTATGTTTGTCTGGGTGTGTGACAAATGTATGTTAACATCACATTGGATGCATTCTCATGTCTTTGTAAGTAATGGTTTTCAACTTATTTCACAAAGGACAAGTTGCAAAACACTTTTGTGTCCATTTTGTTCTTCCATTTCACTCATCAAACTCTAGTTTAGGACGTAGTCATTATATAGCCATTGCTTTCAGACTCTCAGATAAGATTGACCTTTTTGAAGTTTCGCTGTGTTGTTTGTAGTTGTACGCGACTCATTCCGCCATATTAGCAGAAGGATGAAACGTCCAAGGTGTCTTGAACCACCTAAGTCAGAGCTGGATGATGCACATCATGGAGGATGGGAAGGTATGATATGCAGGATTTTGTAGGAATACAGAAAGCAGTGTAGATCTGATGTGCTTTGATTTTGAGATCAGGATTTTCATAGTGATGAACATGATGACCTCATGAAGGAGGAAAGATGGCGTTAATGCACAATGTAATAATCAGTGTTTTTTAATAGAATGTATGTGGCTTTTATAATTTAAAATGCACTTAAAATATTCAGATTGACTTGATAAGACGCTTGTGCAGGAAAGTTTAATATACTTTTAAGTAATTAATAGAAATTTGCCATGCAGCTACATTTGTTCTAATTCTGTTTTTCATACTTGCTTCATATTTACTTTTAACTTACGTCATTTATTAATGGCTTTAACAGTAGACTCATGGGTAGTGTGTGTGTGAAGTGGATTCAGCGTGGGTGTGTGACTACACATTCTCACTGAGTTTAGTAATAGGGATTTTCACACATGCAACATCAAGTATGCCATTTTCACAATTCACCTTTGAGCACAACATTAAAGCACAACATTAGTTTAGTCTAAAATCTGGCTTGACTAGATTTAACTAGATCTAGATTTAATGTGGTACTTTCTTTGAATCTGAACAAAGTCTTATAAACGATTTGAAATAACAGGACTTTTCTGTGCTAAGACACATGTAAGATGTTCAAACATATGAAAAACATAATGTTCGTAGCTCGTGCAGTCCACTCAATTAAGCGAAATTATCCTAAATTATGAATTTATCAGTTCTTTATCAGTGTTTCTTCACAAAAAAAATAAGGCAGATAACTATTTAGATTTTTATTTATAAATATAAACTTTATATAGATCCATACACTCACAATAAATTGAGTTAATCAAGATTGGTAAACAGTTTAGTCAAGAACCTGGCAGAAAAAGCCACAGTATTGTTTAATTGCCAGATCAGTTGATTATTAGTTTATCTTGTGCTTTGTGGCTGTTATGATTAGTACCACAACTATAGATATGATGAGGAGCCTACAGATAAAGGGTTTAACGTGCAGATTATCTCATTTATAAAACGAACACTGCAAGATAAGGTCACGCTTTCAGTATTTCGCTTTCTCGCTTCGCAGTCATTGTGTGTGGCCTAAACATAATAAACGCAAAGTAACTGCTAAAACGATAACGACGATCTTTAACTCTCCCTCTATTTTTGTTTACTTTATCCTGAAACCTACACAGACAAAACTTAGGACCCAGAAAGTATCAGATGACGTTCGTTCATGAGGCTTGTGGTTGTGGACACCGTTCAGAAATGACTCTCAAATAGGCATTTTTGTACAATCCCCTAAAACTGAATTTTCCGTAGCAGCCCACATCACTTATGTGGTTAAATATCTACTCATCAAAATTGCTATAATTCAAGCAGGATTTGCTGAACTCAGCTGTGCTGTATCTTATCACTTTGCATTATCTGATGCAGGTTTGCACTGAAGCTCTCGCTGTAGTCCGGCACCCTACTGAAAGCTTTGTGTGTGTGTGTGTGTGTGTGTGTGTGTGTGTGTGTGTGTGTGTGTGTGTGTGTGTGTGTGTGTGTGTGTGTGTGTGTGTGTGTGTGTGTGAGATTTAAAAAAGTACTTAAGGCACCATAAAAGTATTCCAGATTCCAACCACAGCTGAGAGTGTCTTACCTCTTGCATTGATTTTCATTTTAAAAAATACAGTTTCTTTTGTGTATGTACTCACGCAAATTAATTTGTTTCTCATGATCTTAAAAAAAGCTTAAATGCTGGATAGATATAAATTGTGTCTACATTACTTATCCATTTCTTTGCTAGATGAATTTTTACATTTAATAAACAAATACTGTTGGAAAAACATCACAGGATGCACCTCATGAAGTTGGTTGAGAGAATGAACAGCGTGTGCCAAGTGGTAAAGTAGACGAGTTTCTAAAAGATAGTTTTTATTTTATTTTATTTTATATTTTAGTCACTGCATCATTTCCACACCTCTATATGCTACTTTATATTTTAATAACTTTTATTTTTTAAAGCATGGAAAATAAAAATTATGAAAAGTATTCATGTCCAGACTGCTAACGCATTTGTTTTGCTGTAGTTACGCCAAATTTTTGTGTATTAAATAATGCCCTTAAAGACAGTCCTTAGTGATATTTTTTATTTATTTATTTGTTTCACTTTATTTATATTTTATTAAAGCTAATGTTAAATTTTTTTGAAGGATACGTTTACTTAAATGTTATTACTATTATTTAAGATATTTAAGATTTAACAGAATCAGAAAAAAACTGAACCTCATGAGGACAGTTTACTCTTCTTCTGCTGTATAAAAAGCCTAAAAGGTCCTGTTTTTATTCCGTATTAGACAGAGAGAAGCACTGCTTTAGTCAGTCAGACTGAGGCAAGAGGAAGGTACGAGCAGAAAGACCTTCCGGGATAGCTGTTTTGATCTTTATCCGATGAACGCAACTGGAAAGAAAATTGTTGGATTTTATTGAATACACTTTTTGGTTTTATACGCACATTAAGAAAACATGCAGAGTGAGGCATTTTGCAACGTTGCACTAGATTCTAACTGCACACACGCGTACTTTTCTGAATTTACTGCCAATGAACGCTTCGCCAGCTGCAAGACTGTTCTGCGCTGTGGTCACCCGGCGTTCAGTCCCTGTGTGTGAGTCTGTATGTCGACACACACATATGGGTGTATGTGCACAGGTGTGCGTGCAGAGCTTTTGTTTGAATGCTATTTTTCCATCACCTACATTTTGGCTTGTTTTTCTCCATTGTTACCAAGTAAAACAGTGCAATCAAAAAAATCAGACCAGATCTGTTTTCATATAGACTGAACGCTTATGAAACTGAATGTTACAAAAGGAAAGTTGAAACTCATAAATGTTCTCAGCACACTGATGTATGTATAAATTTACCGCTTTTTTTGTGTGGGCGTTTCACTCCTTTTTCACTCTTGTTCTTAACTGTCTTAAAATCTTCAAAGACTCTGAAATCATGACTTATACATTCAGTGACTAAAGCCTTGAAAATCCAAAATATATTCTTTCCCCCTGAATTTACAAAGCTTTTCCATTCAGACTGATTTAAAAAATAATTCAGTGCCTTCAAGACCTAAGACCATATCTATTATTCATTTAGACAATGAAAAAAATATGTAAATGTGTATATATGTTTGTGTGTGTGTGTGTGTGTGTGTGTGTGTGTCTGAAACCGCATGTTAAGCACAAATGTCTTATCAAACTCAGCTTATTTCATCTTATCTTCTGGCACTTTCCTGTGACAAAATATGTTTTTGTGGGTGTGCTCCTTTGTGAATTTGTTTTATAGAGGTTATCCTTTAATTACTAATTCATATTTTATTTTAGAAAAAATTATATTTATTTCAGAAACAGCTTACATTAATCATATGTTAATACACATTCAATTTTTTTTTTTTTTTTTTTTTCACAATCAGTATAATTAAAGCATGTAATTTTTTATTTTAAACATTGAGCTGTTATAGTGAAACAATAGTGTTCTAGCACTCTATTAACAAGTATTAGCATTAGATATGTTATACAATTAGATATTAAAAAACAGTTTGTCTCTTGAGTGTCTGTATATCGTTTTTCTTTGAAGGCTATAAGCTCTTGATGTTTCCAGGTTCTCTCTTCTTCTCTCTTTCATTCTTTCTCTTGGTGACTTTTTTTTTGTCCTGTCACAAGCACTCTTGTGTTCAACTCGAGGATTTCCGTTAGTGGAACCTTGAGGTTTTTCACTAGTTTACAGTGCAGAATGCTGTTTCAAGAGAAGATACATATGGACTTAAATCCACAGACTATCTTTAAGATGAGCTTTTGGAGATTCTACATTTTTTTGCTTTCTTTCTCCACATTAAACATTTCATTAGACCTTTGTTGTCCCGAGAACAGGTATTGCATTTAGCTAAAACAGTAAAATAACATGCATATGTTATAACATATCAAATCAAATAACTTAATATCATAGAGTATAAACAGTACTATTATTTTGTATGAACTGTACATTTGCAACTCCTTTTATATATATAGTTTAGTGTCTCACAGAAATTCTGAAACCTGTATGTTAAAATGTAGAAAAAAAAATTCCAGTAATAAAGAGAAACTGATCAAATTTTTAAACAAAATAATATTAACAAAGAGTAAAAATGATGTATGTTTGTGTAGATGATTTTTTGTATTATTTGAGATATTATGTATATGGAACTTTTTTTAAAATTGTAATACTATTTTTCAAGTATTCTGTATATCCTCACACACTACAAAAGTTTTAAAAAGTAAAAAAAAAAAAAAAAAATCCTAAAAAGTAGGAGGACTTGCACCATCTGCAGTGGCATTTTCAGACCTAAATACTGAAGTTGTGGTATAGTTTTATGTAATTTTTCTCTATCAGTGGTACATCAGAGATAATCATTTACGACATATCTCAGCTTACATCTTACTTACAGTCAAGCAGCCATATATATATATATATATAGGTGAGATACTATCTTCATTTCTGGAAACCTGTATGATCTGAGAGATATACATATAGAAGTCTCTCACAGTTATAGTGCAAAATTTAAGTACAATTCAACAAGTAACTTTATTTTGTTCAGTTTTAAACTTTGAAAATTGTTTAATTCAGTTTTTCTCCGTTGCAAACATTTGGCTTAATTTTTAAGCAATATTTATATGGATACGTCAATGCCTTATGTTGATCTTCAGCTGTGGTAAGTACCTCGGGGATTAATGACTGCTAATAATTTGTAATTTGTGGTAACTCTAGCATATGTGATAATTGTTATTAATCTAATGTAAAAAAAACTATCAGTATTTTTAGAGGCCTAATATTCGAACTCATTAGTTTGGGAGTCAGATTTTTCTGCAGAACTCACAGAAATTTCGGCTATTCTTCTCTTTTTTCTTTTTCCTTTCTGGTATATTTTTCATCAATTTGAGCAGAGGAGATGAGAAACAAGAAGGCTTTTTTAGTCAGTATCAGCATGTGGTTTAGGTGAACAGATAGCAGAGAAGAGAAGAAGAGAAATGTTCTCTTTATCAGCATGTGGTTTCAGAGATATCATGAGAATGAGAAGCTTTTTGTCTCTGTGCAGATATTTCTCTTTATTTGGAGTTTATGTGTGCAAGGGAACATGTTGGTATCAGTGTAATTTAAACACAAGCAGACAGAAAACACAAGCAAGGCACCCAGGAATTGTTTTTTAGATTATGCTTGTGTGTGAGAGAGGCCACCTTAGTGAAGGAATCCCTCATGGAGATGTTAAAAGTGTTGAGTAGCATGTGAGTGCGCCTGTTAGATAGTACACTCTAACAAAAAGAAAAAAACAAAACAAAAAAGGTACGAACAATCTTCTACCAGGACAATATGTACATTTCCTTTAACCCTAAAATATAACAATGCAATGCATAATTCAAAATATGGGTAAAACAAAAAATCAGTTCCTTCAAATTAGCTCAGTACATTGTGCCCCATTTTACAGACTTTTCTTAGAGCGCACAACAACAGCAAAAAACGTTGAAAATGTGGCAGGAGATAAACGTCTATTGTTATTGGCTCTCGTTTCAGTACGCAGTTACAGGAAATGTAGTTTTTTCGCTAATTTCCATCAACGGCTGTTCAAAAGTAGCTGTATGGTCTAATGAAATAAAAAAAATTTGCTAAATCATAAGCAGGGTAATTACAGTTAACTAAAAAATAGTTCATTTCTAAATAAAATAAATTTTAATTATATATATATATAATGAAAACATTTTCATTTAGTTTAAGTTGATTCTAAGTTGATGTACTAAAATAACAAAAATGAAAAAAAAAAAGTTTGACATTTTAACTGTTTTTGGGGCTCATAAATGACTGTAATGGACTGTTGGAATGTAAATCAAATATTGCCTTTCATCTCAGGTTAAGCAGTAGTGAAAGGACTATGTATGCACATTTCTTTGGGGCCATCTGCCAAGCAGCATTGTGATGCTGTCATTTAACTGGCTGCAGAGTTATTAATCATATGGCATTTAAGTTATTGATTGACTCAAAATTCTGGCTAGACATTTGAGCGCCCACAAACAAACATGGCAGTAATGTCACATGCCGTAGATAGGACGTCAACCCACATTCACACCTTCTCTCAAGACACAAACACTCTGACATGAGACACACACTCTTGCAAAAACGGTTGCAAGGAGTTTCCTTTTGTGCCCTAAATTAAGACACCTTGACACAGTGACATAAACACACACTGACACAGAAACATGCACACTTGAATTATTGTATGCAATAATTCCTCCTCTAAATTATCAATGCCATCAAAACATACACAATTTAGTATGTGCCTTCTTCTGCATGGTTAATAGATCATATAGTCAAAGGCCTTTTAGTATAATCATAAAAATGTCCATGTTCAGCTTGTGACACTTTTTTTTTTTTTTTTTTTCTGAAGCAACTTAGGTTTATTTGATTATTCATACATAAATTTCAGGCTTTTGAGAAACATTTATTTGCACATATCTCAGTGACCGTTGTATTGTATTGTATTGCATTAAATGTTTTGGGCCCCACAATAAATGCTACACATTTTGGATCATAAAACTAAGCATTTCAATATCATCGTACTAATATAGCCTATATTATAAAGTGACATATGAAATTTACATGCATTTTATGCAAGTAGCCTGTTATACAGTGATAAAGATCCTATTGATTAACAAGCCACTTGAAAGAAATCTAACTTTTTCACCATATAATATCAGCAACCACACCAATTTATTTAATTTTAATTAATTAATTTATTTATTTCTATATTTTTCTCAGTTTGGGTCTGACTTTGGGTCTGATATTGCCAAATGACAAATGTTGCATTCAATTTCAGACAAGAAATATGAGATGTTTTGATTTCTTGTGATGTAGTTTTTTTTTTAATGAGTGCCGATTAATCAGATTAATATTTCCACCAAACTTCCTTTGGGAGACGGTGGGATTGGGAGAGGAGAGGATGAGAAAGAGAGGGGCGGGGTGAAGAGGGGGATGGACATTCCTGGCAGTAAAAACACAGATGAAAGAGCATATTACTGGCAGTCATATCCTTTGTGAGCGAGACAGAGAGAGGGAAAGAAAGAGCGAGATAATGCATGAAAGAGGGAAAGTCAGAGTGAAAGAGAAGCCAGTAAACCACTTAAAAAGACTCTGAGGTTTACACCTTCACGTCCACCTCCTCACACTCAATATTCCCCCAGTCTGAGCCAGTCACGGTGAATCTCCCTGGTTTCTTGTGACGTGTTATTTGATTTTGCTGTTTTTGTGAGAAAAATGCCCTTCTTTGATTCACCCACTGTAAGGGCTTTGATGGACCAGGTGGGAAAACTCATCAAAAGAAGCTTTAATTTCTGACATGAAAAGGTCAGGCTGACATGACACATTCAGATTCCACTTGAACTCAGATCACCTTTTATGAATTTATATATGATCAGTTTCAGCATAATTGCATAATCCATTATTGTTATAGACAGTTCACACTATACTCAATTAGTAAATGTCTTCTTTAACACCAGGTTAAGCCCTTTTTAACCCTGGGTTAAGCAGCATTTCACATGTTATTTTGAAGGGCACCAGCCGAGGTACTGGTGTGAATTAGTAATGCAGGGAAACGTACCAACAGTGCTGCAAAACTGAAAAATGGGAGGTGAGGAAGATTTATTTTATTTTAATCTTTAATTGATTTTAAATAATAATTTAACATCTATTTTATTTTTGCTGACCAGCCAATTTTACATGAAACAAAATTCAAAATATTAATGAATAAAATTTTTATGATCATTCATTCTATAATTCATTCATTCATTCTTTCATTCATTCACAAAGACCACCTTAAAGGAATAGTTCGCCCAAAAATGAAAATTCTGCCATCATTTACTCACTTTCCACTTCCAAACCTGCATGAGTTTGCTGCTTCTGTTGAACACGAAATAAGATATTTTGAAGAATCAAACCATTGACGGCAGCCATTGACTTCCATAGTATTTTTTTTTTCACATTATGGAAGTTGTTAGGGACCATATATAAACTAACTTTCAACAGAATAAAAAAACACATTAAGTAAATGAAAAACCAGAATTTCAAAAAACGATTACAGAAAATTCATTTTTGGGTGAACTATCCTTTTAAGAGATCTATCCTTTTAATTTATGCAAGTTCTTTTAATTTACAGATATTATGGCTCTCCCTAGATTTTAATAAGTAACTAAAATAATTAAAATTAATAATTAAATATGGTTTAATTTATTAATTAAAAGAATACATATTTAGATTTTCTTACATTTAGATCTATGGTCCCATGAAGAGCCTTTGATTTCTGTGGAAACTTTCTATTGCACAAAAGCCTCTTCATAGTAGAAGAAGGTTCTTCTGATTATTAAGTTGATATTCACACTATAAAAATGGTTCTTTTAAGAACCGTTCACTTAAAGGTTCTTGGGGAATATAAAATATTTCTTCTATTGCATCACAATAGAATGGAACCTTCATTTTTACTGTATTTGGAAAATTCTTTGAGTTCACATTTACATTATATGCAACCCGCACAATGCACGAAAATGCTCAGCTAAACCACTCTGAATTCCCATAAGACAGAATTGTTGCTGACACAAAGAATGTGCACATGAACGGCAGAGCACCACTGATCAGCCAAAGAAACAGCAAATCTAACCTGCAATGTTTCGTTCCTTTCATACAGTATATTCAAGATATTAATGGAACTAAGTGTGTTTTTGCTACAATGACATGTTTTCAACAAATGTCAGTTAAGATGTTGAGCAAAATATAAGTCCTCACTCACAGCATTATATTAAGCTAGGATTAAATCTGACCCTTGGTTAACAATTTCAAATGTAATCCCATTAATTCAGCTCTCAATTAGAACTTTTTTTTTTTTTTTGGTAATAAGCCTCAGTGGAATGTATCTTTAAACTTATGAACTTTAACCTTGTAGCATTTTCTCATTCACTTCCTTTTGTACTGTATATGTACTTCCTCCCACCTGTATATATAAGTGTGTGTGTGTGTGTGTGTGTGTGTGTGTGTGTGTGTGTGTGTGTGTGTGTGTGTGAGAGTGGTTGAGTGTGTGTGTGTGTGTGTGTGTGTGTGTGTGTGTGTGTGTGTGTGTGTGTGTGTGTGTGTGTGTGTGTGTGTGCATGTTTGAGGGAGGGGACTATGTTCCACGGTACTGGACGATGTGACCACGTCACAAAGCCACACACACATTGCTGGATTCCAAGAAATAAGTTGGTTAGATTTACTGTCATTTTGACTAAAACAAACAAACACACACACACACACACACACACACACACACACACAAATGTACAGGACACATACATTTTGAGTTTTAGCTTAGCAACAAAACCTCTCACAATTTTAAGCGACAAGACTCCAGAATATATAAGTCAGCATGAAATGAAAATTCATTCTATTTTCAAAATGCATATTGTTGAACTTATTACGAATGATTCATCACTGCATATGTTTTTTTTTAGCTTACCGATCACAAACTCGCATTCAGATCTGCTTTCATCCAATCAACAACCTGTGTATGGAAGTCCCCGTTCTACAGGGTTTTATTTTTGATAATCTGTTTCACTTGGATGTAAACCATAATACGGAAGACAATATCTGCCACTGCTTCTGTTACATTGCAGTTTAAACACTAATGGGTTTTAAGACCTGTGCCTTTGCATTTTGTGTTTCTGATACTATTGTTAAATACACTATTATCTCACTTTTGATGTAGGTCTGCAGCTGTGCATGCTTGTGTGTCTGTGTGTCAGGTTTCTGCTACATTTGCAGACCAAATGTCCTCACTATGAAACCTGAAAAACTACATTTCAAGGACCGGCCAAAAACAAAAACAAATGAACAATAAACACATAAAGTAAATAAGGTTTTCATTACAGTCAAGAGAAAAGAAAATATTATTAGCCTAGTATACAAGCTATAGTCACCAATGGAAAGTTCCCAACATGACAAAAGATATGCGTATATGTGCATGTGTGTTTGTGTTCATAGCAGAGAACAGTAGAGCTACACTTCATTCATACCTCTCTCTTTCCTTTCAGTCATCCTCCCCCTTCCCTTCTCCCCCTCGTGCTCCCTCTGTTCATTAGATTAGGATTTCTTAATGTGGCTTTCAGGGATTATCTTTAGTCTGTTACAAAACCAGTGTGTGTTTGTGTTTCAGCAGGTTTGTGTATATATACTTCTGTGTATTTGAGCTTGTACACTTGTATACTTTGAGTTTGTATTTAACAGCAAATACACATAAGGACATCTACTACAAAAAGAACCAGTCATTTAGTGTTTCATTTGTTCATATTAATTAGTCTACTCTTTCATCACAAAATACCTGTTTGGAAAATGTACTATTTATCTCTGACCATCTTAACATCTGAAAGCATTGACACATGTCTTAAACTTAACTTGGTATGCCTGTGGTTTAATTGCATATAATTATTGATTAGTGCTTTTGTAGGTCACCCATGTTTATTTGATCAAATATTTTGACCATTTATTTGATCAAAATACAGTAAAAATAGTTATATTGTAAAATATGATTACAATTACAACTCTTTTATTTTAATATAGTTTTAAAGCAGCCATTACTCCAGTCTACATTGTCACATGATCCTTCGGAAATCATTGTAATATGCTGATTGGTTCTCAAGAAACAATTTTTCTCATTATCAGTATGGAAAAACATTTGTGCTGCAGTTTTTTTTTCAGTATTCTTAAATAGATTAATAGAAATTCAATATAGCATTTATTTGAAATAGAAATCTTTTGTAACATTATAGATGTCTTTACTGTCACTTTGCCAAATAAAAGTATTCATCAATATATATATATATATATATATATATATATATATATATATATATATATATATATATATATATATATATATATAATTATTATTATTACTATTATTTTTAATAAAACTACCTAAAAAAACTCAAATGTATATACTATAAACGATAATTGTACTGCCCTCTGCTGGCTAGAATTTTAATCTGATTAATAACATTGGGTATTAATCCAAACAACTGTGAAATCTCAACACATTTGTGGGAAAACACATGATCAAGGCTTTAATGTTTGTGTTGTTATTGTTCTGTTTGTGTCTATAGCTCAGATTGAGGTGATCCCATGTAAGATCTGTGGAGACAAGTCATCAGGGGTTCATTATGGAGTTATCACTTGTGAGGGCTGCAAGGTAAGAAAAAGAACAAAATACTTTACTAATGTCAAATAGTCATAATTTAGGCTCGATGTAAGGGATTCACAAACAGGATAACCCTGCTTCCTTAGCACATCACACATAATTGTTCTAAACCCCATCTGCCTCTCTCTCTTTCCCAAGGGCTTCTTCCGCAGAAGTCAGTCCTCCAGCGTGCAGTACTCGTGCTCCAGACAGAGCAACTGCCCCATTGACCGCGCCAGCCGTAACCGCTGCCAGAGCTGCCGCCTCAAAAAATGTGTCGCTCAAGGAATGAGCCGTGACGGTAAGAAGGATTTTTTTTTTTTTTTGGAAAGCACAGTTGTGATGCTCAGTTTGTGCATTAAAGTAGTTTTTAATTCAATCAAAATTTTATGCAGCCTCATATCTGTAGTAATGTTTTCTTATCTCCCTCAGCGGTGAAGTTTGGTCGTATGTCTAAACGTCAGAGAGACTCGCTATTTGCAGAAGTCGAGAGACATCGGCAGCAGCAGCGTCTTCAGGCCAACTCAGTCCAAGAGCCCCAGCCTCTCCCAGCCTACCGCACTGGCAAAGAGCCCAGAGAACAGTCACCACATCTCATCCCACCTCTACCTCCAGCTTACCCTTATTCTGTAGAGCCTGAACTGCAAGGGTGCCCTCCAGAGGTGCATCCATACCTGGAGTGTCGCATAGGCGAGGCCCAGGCTCAGAGTCTGGCCTACAGGGGCTCCCACAGAAGAGGTGAGAGCAACAGCTTGTCAGCTGGGCGAGGTGAGAAATTCAACACTGAAGGAAGAACTTTTCATCATGTAGATAAATCGATATTGTGGTTTATATAGTTTTCTCTTTCTCTCTTTCAGGATTTGACTCCACAAGGTCTACACCAGAGGCTATTCTGAACATGAGCGGCAGTGAAATAGGGTTTCGTCCTTTTGACCCTGAGAGCTCGTTCTTTTCTTACCCGACATCTCTGCACATAGGTGAGAACCACAAGCAGTTTAAAGATTCATGTGTACTATGTGGTGTTATAAAGTGGATTAATGTGATCACACCTTGTAGTGTTGTAGTAATGTGGTTTTGCTTTTGGATTAACATGTCTCCCTTTGCTTGTGTGTCTGTGTGTGTGTGTGTGTGTGTGTGTGTGTGTTTTGACAGAGGACATCTCTGCAAGTATCATACGTTCTCACAGAGAGACGACTCAGTATCGGCCGGAACAGCTGCAGGCTCTCAGATGGAAGGTTTTCAGCAGGGAGGAGATCCACGCTTACCAGAGCAAAGTACATCTCCTCTACTATTATGTAACTAGCACAGCTGTAACTGATGATCATGTGAAACAGTGGCATTAGTCACACATTCCTCTTTGTGATTTACACCGTGTCTAAACGCGTCGCTACGCAACAGCTAAAGTCTGTCTACACAGGACGCGACAGAGCGACCGTTGAAAATCATTTGAAATTTGTGTCAATATGTCATAAATAGTACGCAGCAGCAGTTTTCTGTCAGGGATTTGTTGTGTCACACCGCGCTGCATCCAGTGTAGACAGCATCATTGATTTTAATGAGTTATATAGTATTTTGTCGCATAGGAACAAGCTAAATCGAAGAATTAATAAGTGTGATGTCATTTCAAACTAAATCAAACAAAATGTTGTTTTGATTCACCAAAAAGTTTATTTTGGTGAATCAAAACAGCTCGCCAGTGCAAACTTTCTTTAAAACTTAAAGCTGACTTTTAAACACCTTCGAACGGTCATTGGTCCATAACAATTCGATTCTATTTTTTATTTATTTTTTCAATTGTGATGTAATTTCGAACAAAATCTGGTCAAACATAGCGTTTAAAGTTCTTTTTGGTTGATCGAAACAAGTCGTAACCGCAAATCTGACTGTTAAACAGATTTGAACTGCCATTGGTCTATTATGAGGATTTTATTCTTTCAAGTGCAATGTCTTTTCGAAAACAAATCTTGACAAACGAAGTGTTTTGAATGTAAAAAACCTTTGAACTGCCATCAGATATGAGTAAACACATGGAGTGCTGAATTGCAGAACTGATGAAAACGTATCCACATCTGTATGATCTCTCATAAATTCCTGCTATTTTATTATGTGTTTGTTGTTTTATTTAGAGAATCACATGCCTCACATGTTTGCACTTGTTGACTTGTAGTGTATGGTTATCGGAATATATAGTAGAACGATTCTCTGCACTCAGTGGGTCTCAGGTTCCTCTCCCTTCTCACTTTCTTGATCTCTCTCTTCCTCTGTCTGTAGTCGGTGGATGAGATGTGGCAGCACTGTGCGGTGCGGTTGACCGATGCTGTTCAGTACGTGGTGGAATTTGCTAAACGTATCCCAGGATTCCGTCAGCTTTGTCAGAATGATCAAATTGCTCTCCTCAAGAGTGGTGAGATATTGCTGTCCATACAACACTAGTTAATCAGTTACAGCTGGTAAGCTTTACAAGGTTTATAGCTCCATTCTCATCTCTCCCTCTGTCCTGTTTCTATCTCTCAAAAACCTTTTCTGGCTTTGTCTTCTCCTCTTCCATTCTCATTTCTCTTTCTATAATTCTGTGTATGTTGCTCTCTCCTCTCTGCCTTTTTCTGTGCGTGCCTTTCTGTCTTATTAGGGTCCATGGAAGTGGTTCTGGTTCGGATGAGTCGGATGTTTAACACAGAAAACAACACAGTATTCTTTGACGGCAAATTTGCAGGAACAGAACTTTTCAAATCCCTCGGTGAGTTAAAGTTGTATTTTGGTATAGACTTCCAGTGTAAGAGGTAAAATAAGTGAACAGCAAAAGATAATTAAAAATTTTGAAAGCAAAACATTTAATTTGACGTTATTACAAAGTGCACTTTTTAAAAGTGTAGTAAAGTGTCTTAAGAAAGTGTACATTCTTTAAGTACACTTAAGTGGCCTTTTATTCCATTAATTTTATCTGTGCATAAGTGCACATTCTATACAATTACACTTCTTTTTTACAAGGAATAATTACTCGCTGACATTGTGACTTATTCACTTTTTTTAATTAACTTATTATCAGTCATTTTACCCTAATGGCAATGTAGTTCAAACTGTTTTTGTATGTTTGGGTTTGTTCTTCAGCATGCGGTGATCTACTAGCTGCTGTATTCGACTTTGCTCACAATCTGTGTGTGCTGAGACTGACTGAACAGCAGATAGCAGTGTTCACTGCGCTGGTCCTCCTCAATGCAGGCGAGTACAGCAAAACCACATTACTACAGAAACCCTGACTTCAAGGTAGAACGGGCTTAATCTCTGAATCTTTCTCAACATTTTGAGTAGATCGACCGTGTCTGGAAGACAGAGAGCGAGTGCAGAGAGTAAGGAGAGATGTGGAGCTTGCCCTTCGTCACATTCTGCACAGAGACAATCAGGAGAGTCTACTGCATAAGGTTAAAGAGATGGAGAAAAAGGAATAATAAATGCTTTCAATACATAAAGTAATGAGGTGTATTGGCTGGAATTTATTTTTACTGTTAATGTTGTGTTTTTGTGTGTTTCCAGCTGTATCAAAGAGTCCCAGTGCTGAAGTCTCTGTGTGCGCTGCATATTGAGAAACTGCGATGGTTCCGGCAGCTTTACCCTCTCACGGTGCATTCCCTCTTCCCTCCGCTATACAAAGAGCTGTTTGGCTCTGACACAGATATACTGACACTGACTTCCCATTGAACACACACACACAGACACATTTCATTTGCAGATGCAGGAATGAAATGACATCGCACACAATACACAAACGCACCCACAGTTAATATAGTGTAAGCATTCTAGATCTAAATAAGAAGTTAAATATATTTTTGTAAATCTCATAAGAACAGAAAATAATATTAACAGAAGTATGCAGTATTTTGTGCAAATTCTATTCTGTAGGCCAAAAGCAAAATATTACTACAAATCCTATTCAGTATTCCTAAACTTGGTTTTGTCTGAGGATGTATTTTAATGTTTTCAATGATCCTAGCTGGTATAGAGGAGCTTTAGCTCTGATCAACATCGTGATTTATAGAGATGATCAGTTTTGATACAATGATATTTGCAGATCTCAAAGCATCGTTGAAAAAGGAACTGCTATTTTTCTAAAAACTGACAACATCAGTTAGCAACTGTGGATTTTAAAGCTTCATTTACACATTAGAGTCCCCTTTTTTCCTCCCTTTTGATTTCTCAGGCGGTACAGAGACGTGAATGCTTAATGACTTTTGCTACTTATAGCCTATTACATTATTGCATTAATTTAAGTATGATTATCTATTTTGTGTCAGCTTTTTTTTGTATGTACTCCCCTCCCATTAAAGCTTGTCTTGGCACTTATAATACTCATCTTTCATTCATTTCACATGGATTTGAAAAGAACCTGTTGCTTCATGATGGATTGTGTTCTTGAAATCACCATTCCCTTCAAACAGACCATCTTAAGATGTGTTTTTGGATTTTCTCTGTTTATTAAAATAATTATCAAACTTGCAGATTTGACTATTTATGCTCAAGGTTCTAAAAAATAATAGAATACTTCTATGAAATAAAATAAAATGCTCTTATTCAATATGCTTGTGTAGACACTTAGATTGACAACTATTCTATTTTGTCTTAATTGCAGTTTAATTTGTGGAAATCTATAAAGAGGTGTCCTTATGTTTATTTGAAGGAGTATGTGTGCTTTATAAATCTGTGTTTATCAAAAGTCTCTGTGCATTTTCCATAAATCTTTTAGTTTTTATTTTTGGCACAGTTTCTGTTCCCTGTTGTATTTTGTGTCAGCTTTAACTTATAACTCACACAGTTCATGAAACCCTGTTATTGTTTCAGATTTGTTCTGTTTTGGAGCATAAACACTTGTTTGCTATCTGTTGTGTTGCTTTGCAGAAAAGACCTCAAATAAACTTATGAAAAGCGTAAAGGGTGGGGCTGTATCCAGGAAAAATATAAAGTTGTTTCCCATTCCTGACAGTCTTAAAGCTGTTTCTTTCTGAGTTTTTACTCACTCATCTGACTCACACATATGTCATACAGCCCTCACTGCTCACTTTTTATTTGTTTTTACATGTTTATAGATCTCATAACAATGTTCTTTGTTAGAACTGCACCAACACAACATGTTTCAACATTTCTTATATAAAGAAAACCAAATTCATTTGGTTTTCATTATAAACACCGGATCATCTGAATCACAGCAGACTGGAAAGGCTTTGTCATACGCAAACACAACAGGGTGAAATTCTCCCTACAAGACATCAAAACAAACTATGGGAAATAGAACGTAGTGAAAGACATTCTATATCTTTCCTGCCTCACTGTATAGTCAGTCTATGACTTCACAGGATGTGTATTTGAGAACTCCTGGTATCATGACAACCTACCAGAATGTAGGTGAGCTTTAGTCATAACCAAGCAAATATTTAATAGCTACAGTGCTTAGTTATTGGGAGAAACTGAGTCATTTAATCCCTTTAATCATTCCCATCAGTCACCATTTGTATTTTTACAACCAACTGCCCTGTGCATGCCCAGGATTGTGGGATATCATAGACAGTGAAGGATATACTGTATATGCTGCAATGAGATAAAGGCACTTCAAAAAAGATAAGATGTTACAGAAACACTGGATTTGTGTCTTGATGTGGATGCAGCCAATGTTTAGTCCAACAGCAATGGGATTTTTAGTGAATATTTCTTCAGTTGAAATTGTTATTGAGCCAGCATGGTGACAATGTTGTGAGTGAATCTCTTAAATGATTACATTTTAAAATAGTACAAATTAAAATAGTACAAAATTACATTTTAAAATACTCACATCGTCACATGAGATGCAGGTAAACAAATAAAATATTTAATTTTTAGTGTTTTATTTTGACTGATGTTATTTTAAAATGATTTATTGTTATTTTAAAATGATTTATTATTTTTTATATATATGTTTTAATTATTAGCTTTTTTATAGAACCCCTATTATGCCATTTCGAATACTGCCTTTCGTGCAGTGTGTAATGTAGCTGTATGTGAAAGTAAACGATCTGGACTATAAATAAGGTTATTGTCTCCCAAAAGAAAGAGTCGACTCTGAACTAGAGACCTGCGCGGGATGGATTTTTCAGTCCCGTATCCGCCCGCTTCTCTAATCTTCAAGATGGGATTCACAAAACACTTGCTTTTAAAAAGATGGCTCAGCACAGTACCCAATTTTTTTTTATTATTTTTTTGGACCAGCTGACTCTACTGATTCACAACCTGTAAGTATATGAGAAATAACAGATGTTTATATTTTCTATGGAGCATTTAAAATATGGAACTGTAGGTGCTTTAACGCCATGTCGTAATTACTGTGATTATGAGATAACAACTTGTAAAAAGCATTTCCATCCTCGTAGAACTGTGAACTGGGAGTTTTCTGAGAGCTACAACTTGTACTACTACCACCTGACCACCTCAGATTCATTAGGCACTGATAGTTCAAGTCCAATACAAGTCCAATGGTGTGAACAGCACCAAGTAGAGCGTCACGTGTTGTCATCTCGAAATCACAGCATGCAGCACAGTCAGTATGAAACTGGGGTCCACTATAGTGACAAAGTGCATTTGTTTTTGAAAGCCACAATGGTAACTTGCAAAAGCTCCTCCATGGCACCCAGGCAGTTCCAGAACAGCCGATAGCTTTGCTCTTTTTCAAAGTATTCCACAACTTTTATGTGCTGTTTACCACAACATTGTAAAAAAAAAAAAAAGCAAGAATTTTGTTGACCGTATGTTACATTGGTACAGACTTGCCACAAACTGTGTAAAAAAGACAAACATAATCTTACTGGGCTCACTTACAATAAGAAGGGCCAACACCTAAAGGGAGGCATTTCTGTTCAGTGATGTGCGTTTTATTTAATAGCTATAATTAATGGAAACAGGATTCATTCAAAGACAAGCTGACAACTATCCTGAAGAATTAACCATGCAGTTGTAACAGAACAAGGCACAATGGCACTGTGAGATCATTTGTTGATGTGGGTTTTGATAGAGGCTACGCCTTTATTGATCCAGTTATTACAGCCAAGTTTAACATGATTTAAGATAGACAAACAGGCTTTCTCTTGGATAGTTAGGGAAAATTATATTTCAACTGATGTTAAATTAATGAAGTGCAATGAGATTAGAACAACTTGTGTTTACTTAAAAGATGTGGGACTTGTACAGAATTTACTTTGCATTCAACCCTACAAATGCAAAGTTGACTGACTATTATTCTACTTTCTTTTTATTATTCTACTATTCTATTGTTTTTGTCAAGTATATGCATTTTAACATGATTAGTTTAAACATTCTTAAACATCTGCAGTTAATACATGTACAGACCAGTGAAATATAGCTCTGTTTTATATATGTACGCTGATCTCTGTTTTATATATATATATGTACAATGATAAATCGCTCTGTTTTACAAAGATAAATAGCTCTGATTTAAATATATGTACAATGATAAATAGCTCTGTTTTAAATGTGTACAATGATATTGATAAATACAATGAACAAAATTATAAATGCAACACTTTTGTTTTTGCCCCCATATTTCATGAGCTGAACTCAAAGATCTAAGACTTTTTCTATGTACACAAAAGGCCTATTTCTCTCAAATCTTGTTCACAAATCTGTCTAAATCTGTGTTAGTGAGTACTCCTTTGCCGAGATAATCCATCCACCTCACAGGTGTGGCATATCAGGATGCTGATAAGACATCATGATTATTGCACAGGTGTGCCTTAGGCTGGCCACAATAAAAGGACAATCTAAAATGTGCAGTTTTATCACACAGCACAATGCCACAGATGTTGAAAGTTTTGAGGGAGTGTGCAATTGACATGCTGACCGCAGGAATGTCCACCAGAGCTATGGTCCGTGAATTGAATGTTAATTTCTCTATAAGCCATCTCCAAAGGCGTTTCAGAGAATTTGGCAGTACATCCAACTGGCCTCATAACCGCAGACCACGTGTAACCACACCAGCCCAGGACCTCCACATCAAGCATCTTCACCTCCAAGATCATCAGAGACCAGCCACTCAGACAGCTGCTGCAACAATCTGTTTGCATAACCAAAGAACCCTCATTGGGGTCTTGACCTGACTGCAGTTTGTTGTCGTAACCGACTTGAGTGGGCAAATGCTCACATTCGATGGCGACTGGCACTTTGGAGAGGTGTTCTCTTCATGGATGAATCACAGTTTTCACTGTACATGGCAAATGGCAGACAGCGTGTATGGCGTCATGTGGGTGAGCGGTTTGCTGATGTCAATGTTGTGAATCGAGTGGCCCATGGTGGTGGTGGGGTTATGGTATGGGCAGGTGTATGTTATGGACAGTGAACACAGGTGCATTTTATTGATGGCATTTTGAATGCACAGAGATACTGTGACGAGATCCTGAGGCCCATTGTTGTGCCATTCATCCACGACCATCACCTCATGCTACAGCATGATAAAAAACGACCCCATATTGCAAGGATCTGAACACAATTCCTGGACGCTGAAAACATCCCAGTTCCTGCATGGCCAGCATACTCACCAGACATGTCACCCATTGAGTTTGTTTGGGATGCTCTGGATCAGCGTATAAGACAGCGTGTTCAAGTTCCTGCCTATATGCATCAACTTCGCAGAGCCATTGAAGAGGAGTGGACCAACATTTCACAGGCCACAATTAACAACCTGATCAACTCTACGCGAAGGAGATATGTTGTACTGTGTGAGGCAAATGGTGGTCACACCAGATACTGACTGGTTTACGCACCCCCCCCCCCCAATACAGTAAAACTGCACATTTTAGAGTGGCCTTTTGTTGTGGCCAGCCTAAGGCACACTTGTGCAATAATCATGCTGTCTAATCAGCATCTTGATATGCTTGATTTGTGAACAATATTTGAGAGAAATAGGCCTTTTGTGTACACAGTCTTAGATCTTTGTGTTCAGCTCATGAAAAAATGGGGGCATATATACTTACATATATAGAAAAAATGGGGGCATATATACTTATATATATACAGTATGTACAGTGATAAATGGGATCCTTGTGGCCTCCTTATGTGTACAGTATATTGCACACTGAACCTGGTTGTATTATAACACTTTTTTATTTTGGATTGTTTGTTTATGCCTATAGTATGCATTTTGAAATTTGGAAAATGTATTTGGGCAAGTTGAATGAATAAATATTTTACGTAATATGCCTAATCCACTGCTTCACTGTGTATATCATCCATCCATCCATCCATCTTCTTCCGCTTATCCGGGGCCGGGTCATGGGGCAACAGTCTAAGCAGAGACGCCCAGACTTCCCTTAAATGTACCCAGCATGTATGTAAAATGTTACCTGAGAGAGAGAGAGAGAGAGAGAGAGCATAGTGCACACCCGAGGTGGTAATGGTTACACCTTGGCTGTGCATTATTCTCTAATAATTCAAGTTAATTATTCTGCTTATACTCCTGAAGACAACATTCAGAGGTTGTATTTTAAGATATTTCAAGACTCTGATGGTACAACCCCAATTCCAGAAAAGTTGGGAACAGAGTGACAGTGACAGAACAAAAAACACAGATAATAAAAGAATAAAAAATATAGAACAAGTATGTAAGGAATAACAATATAGAAATTGACACTTGTATGTGCAGGTATATTACAATAGACAGTTTTGTATGTACAGGTATATTATGTGCAAATTTGAAGTGTAGACTAAGTATATGTGTTAGATAAATAAGTGTATGAGTATACAAATAGTGTTGTGTGTTCCACAGTTATTGTCAAGTGTTCATGAGATGGATTGCCTGAGGGAAGAAACCGTTCCTGTGTCTGGCCATTCTGGTGCTCAGAGCTCTGTAGCGTCGACCAGATGGCAACAGTTCAAAGAGGTAGTGTGCTGGATGTGAGGGGTCCAGAGTGATTTTGATAGCCCTTTTGCTCACTCTGGATGAGTACAGTTCTTGAATAGAAGGGAGGGTTGTACCAATGATTCGCTCAGCAGTCCGGACTACCCTCTGTAGTCTTCTGAGGTCAGATTTGGTAGCTGAGCTGAACCAGACAATTATAGAAGTGCAGAGGATGGATTCAATGATGGCGGAGTAGGACTGTTTCAGCAGCTCCTGTGGCAGGTTGAACTTCCTCAGCTGGCGAAGGAAGTACAACCTCTGCTGGGCTTTTTTAACAATGGAGTCAATGTGAATGTCCCACTTTAGGTCCTGAGAGATTGTGGTGCCCATGAACCTGAATGACTTCACTGCAGTCACAGTGCTGTCCATATTGTTGAGAGCAGGGGGGTTTCTCTTGAAGTCCACGATCATCTCCACTGTTTTGAGCATGTTGAGCTCCAGGTTGTTGAGAGTGCACCAGACAGCCAGCTGCTCAACCTCTTGTCTGTAAGCAGACTCGTCACCATCCTGAATGAGGCCAATGAGTGTGGTTTCATCTGCAAACTTCAGGAGCTTGACAAGGGGTCATTAGATGTGCAGTCGTTTGTGAGTCGTTAGTTCAGTTGTTGTTCTGTCTCTGTGATCTGATCAGTGAGTTTCTGTAAAGCTGAGCTCACGTGCATTTCCGGAGGAATGTAAACACTAACGAGAATGAATGAGCAAAACTCCCACGAATAGAACGGCTTGCAGTTAATGAAGAGTGTTTCTAGATCTGAACAGCACATCTTTTTTAACACTGTTACATCTGTACACCACCTTTTGTTGATGTAGGAGTTCATCCGTTTTTTTATGTAGAGTACGGAGGTTCGCCAGATGGATGCTAGGCAATGGTGTATGAAATCGCGCTTCCTGAGCTTCCTGACAAGCTCACCAAAGAGCACCAGGAAACATGGAATGGCAATGGCGAGTGAGAGAGTGGTTAGAGGAGGGTGAAGGAGGAGGCTTGACTGAGTTGACTGGAATCTTCTGGGGCTGGAGGACAAGACTGATATTAGCAGAGCAGCTGGATGGAAGAAACAGGAAGGGCAGGGGAGCAGGTAGAGCTGGGCAGCGAGGGATGGGAGGATGGTCGCAGGGAGTGGGGAATCCAGCAGCCAGAGCAGATGGGGAAGCTGGAGAGAAAAAGAAAAACTAAAGGCAAGAGCTCAAAAACAAGGTACTAGGTAGCACAAAACTAATCAAAGAAATAACCCTAATAGTAAAAAGTATCAAATAAATGGTTAACTCAGCAGAGCAGAGATTCGATCTGCCACAGGACAAAAAACAAAAGGGGAAATTAAAGGGTGACTAATGATCTAAAACTGGTGTAAACCCTAACAAGATAATCAGGTATCAAGAGGAGTGGGGTACTAACAGACAACAGACAACAGAGCACATGGCAAACACAAATACCAACTGACAGCCATGTGCCCCAGACAAACAAGGACACGACACAAACAAACCCAGATCAGGCGGAAGCCTTGACAGTACACAGGGTAAAATGGTGTTGGGCAGTGCCCTGTTCCCTGGAAGACAAAGAGAGATGAGACCGTGTGTCCGGCTTGATATTCTGGGACCCAGGCCTGTACGAGAGTGTGAAACGGAATCGATCAAAGAAGAGGGACCACCTGGTCTGCCGAGAGTTCAACCTCCTGGCTGAATGGATGTACTCAAGGTTCTTATGATCCGTCCAGACCAAGAAAAGCTCCGCCGCCCACTCCAACTAGTGTCGCCACTCACCCAATGCCAGCCTAACTGCATGCAGCTCACAGACAGTTACAGAGATCATAGTTCAATTCTGCCGGGCTCAGGCGATGTGAGAAGGGTGCACCTTCCCTTCAAGGGGTGACCACTGAGATAGGACCACCCCAACCCCGACCTCAGAAGCGTCAACCTCCTCAACAAACTACAGATCAGGGTCTGGAACAGACAAGACAGGTGCAGAAGTGAAACTTGATTTAAGTTTTGTAAAAGCCCCCTGTGTCTGCTCCATTCACCTGAAAGGAACACAAGTGGAGGTTAGAGCAGTTAATTCTTTCATGTGTACGATCACACCAGTGTGATCACTCTAGGCTGGTCTCTGGAACATACGATCACACTGGTGTGATTAGAACGTTCAGTGCGTCACACAATCAACTGCTGAATTCAAATCTGCTTTCACGCTTTTTCTGGCACTTAGCCAGAGATGGACACGCTGAGTGCTTGTCATTTTATCACAACTATTCAGTGTTTTCAACCATATAATGCTTATTTTAAGATTCAGACATCTAAATACACATAAGTACTAGCAAAACAATACATTAGTTTGTAAAATACACACTGATGTCTATGGAAGTGGCAATAAT